>NW_025728232.1:0-300000 GCF_021461385.2 Schistocerca piceifrons
AAGTACTTCCGTGTCTTTTGGCTGGTGCCAGAACAATTCTTGTATGTAGGAAACGAGTATGTGACAGCAAGAGGAATCCCCCCCCCGGGGATCCACAACTCTTTTGTGGACACGTGCGTAGCGAGCACGGGGGCCCCGAGCTAATGTGGCCTTCCTTCCTTTCCGGGCTGCATACCTTCCCTTTCCGCATCCTTCCCCATCACCTGTCTTCGCCCCCCCCCCCCTCACCTCTGGCTCTTTCCTTCTCTTTCTCCCCCACTGGGAGTATGGTTTGTGCCTACGTCCGGAGACAGACGCTTGTAAATGTACCGCATTCTTCGCCTTCCTTGCTTGTATGTCTTCTTCCTTCCTTTGTCCTTCTCTTTTCCTTATCTCTTCTCTTTACCCTTTTCTCCACTGCGGCGTTGAGACCCCCTCTTCTTTCCTTTCCCTTTCTCTTTCTTCCTCCCTGTGCGTGTCTGAAGGCCGACCCACGCACTTCCATGCGTAGCCGGTGACGGGGTAACGCATAATTCCCCGTCCCGCCACGTACGTACCCCCTGGTAACGGCCAGGCCCAGGGAGGGGTGATTACCCGAGCTGATACCTTCCGAAAGTGCCGATTCGTCCCTCCGTCCGTTTGTCGGGAGGTGTGACCTGAGGTGTGAACAATCACCTAAGGCGGGTGTGCCCTCGGTGAGGGCCCCCACAAGGGAGGAGCGCGCCATCGGAGACGCCGGTAATCATGGGGGATTCTTCCGCAATGGTTTCCTCACCTTCCACTACGTCTGCTCACAAACGTAAGTTCACTGAGTCTCAGCCACAGTCGGTTCTTCCATCGTTGCCACAGTTCCTTGTTGTTTCTCGGTCTGACGAAGGTCACGACTCACGACTTTTCCACGGTCAACCCTTTCATTATTCAGAAAGGTGTCGACGCAATTGCGGGTCCTGTAAAGTCTTGTTCCAGATTACGGAATGGCACCCTGTTGTTAGAAACACACAGTGCCCTCCAGACTCAAAAATTGCTGCGTACTTCTCTGCTCCACACCTTCCCTGTCCAGGTGGAACCACACCGTACCTTAAATTCCTCGCGTGGAGTCGTTTATACCCACTCCCTCGATGGATTGTCTGACGAAGAAATTCAGCACTACCTGTCTGACCAGGGCATCACGGCTGTTCATCGGGTTATAAAAAGGGTTGACTCGAACATCATTCCAACCCGCACTGTCTTCTTGACATTTGACAAGGTTCAATTCCCATCAAAAATCAAAGCAGGCTACGAGATAATTTCCGTTCGCCCTTATGTCCCAAACCCTACGCGTTGCTATCGCTGTCAGCGGTTCAATCACACCAGCCAGTCCTGTTCCAATCCGGCCAAATGTGTTACATGTGGCAAGGATGCCCATGAGGGTGCTTGTCCACCTCCATCCCCTCGCTGCATCAACTGTATGGGTGACCACGCTGCTTCCTCTCGAGATTGCCCCGTTTTTGAGGACGAAAAGCTCATCCAGGAAATAAGAGTGAAGGAAAAGGTGTCGACCTTTGCTGCTCGAAAGTTACTCGCCAGTCGACAGCCCACCGTGCCTCAGAAAGGAAAATACAGCACTGTCCTTGCTTCTCCTCGGCCAACAAAGGAGGCGGCCACGCAGACTTGCGACCTCACCTTTAGTACCACGGTCGTCAGATCGGCCAGCGCAAAGATCGCCCGTTCAACCTCACCTCTTTCGCCTGCCCACTCTATGGCTCACCCTTCGTCGGGTTCTGCTAAATCTCGAGCCCAAAAGTCAGACGCCAAGTCTTCGAAAAAAGAGCATTCTCGTGAAGAGTTTTTACGTACCGCAACTTCACAACCATCGGTTCCTCCTCCATCTAAACATCATACTTCCAAGAAGGCCTCCTTCTCCGCCAAGGCGTGTCCCATCTACAGCACCACCTGGCGGAAATCGCCCTCGGCCGTCTTCTGTGTCGCCGAGGCGCACTGCTGGTGGCCGGTCAACTGGCCGATCGTTGGTGGCAGGAGCTGCTCCTGACCAACCTATGGATCAGGATCTTCTGCCTTCGACTGAATGCCATTCCATGCTGTCGGTCGCAAGCTCTGAGCAGTCGTTGAGTTGACAGCACCCTTGGTCACGTTCCTCCATTTTCTGTTCACCCTATGTCCATTATAAACTGGAATATCCGCGGCATTCGAGCCAATCGGGATGAATTGTCGATCCTCTTACGATCCTACTCGCCGGTCATCTTCTGTCTTCAGGAAACAAAGCTGCATCCCCATGACCGCTTTGTTCTCCCTCATTTTCAGTCTGTCCAATATGACCTCCCCTCTGTTGAAGGCACTCCAGCCCATGGAGGACTCATGATTCTTCTCCATGATACTCCCCATTATCACCCAATCCCGTTAAACAGTTCCTTCCAAGCTGTCGCCGTCCGCCTTTCCCTTTCTGGATACACGTTCTCTCTTTGTACGGAGAGAGCATACGATACCTGTTGGAGGACAGGCATCCTCCGCACACTGTTCTCTTGGGGCTTTCGAGGCCGGCTGCCCCTTTTTCTTCGCGAATTTATGGCAGAGCGCACATTTAGGGTGCGGGTGAACACTACTCTCTCCCGTACTTTCTCCCAAGAAAACGGGGGTACCGCAGGGCTCCGTGCTGAGTGTTGTACTGTTTGCCATTGCCATTAATCCAATTATGGATTGTCTCCTTCCTGATGTCTTGAGCTCCCTCTATGTAGACGATTTTGCGATCTACTACAGCTCTCAACGGACCAGCCTTCTTGAAAGATGTCTTCAAGGATGTCTCGATCGCCTCCACTCGTGGAGCATCGAAACTGGCTTCCGTTTCTCACCCAGTAAGTCCGTTTGTGTTAATTTTTGGCGACGTAAGGAGTTTCTTCCGCCCTCCTTACATCTAGGTCCTCCCACGTTTCCTATCTTTCGGCTCGCTGTCTGCGTTCCCTTAACACCCTCCGTGTCCTGAATGGTACCTCCTGGGGAGCGGACCGAGTGGTCCTTCTCCGCCTCTATCGCGCCTTAGTGCGCTCGAAATTGGATTATGGAAGCATAGTTTACTCCTCTGCTCGGCCGTCTATTCTTCGGCGTCTCGACTCTATCCACCACCGTGGATTACGTTTAGTGTCTGGAGCTTTTTACACCAGCCCTGTGGAAAGCCTTTATGCTGAGACTGCTGAACCTCCGCTGTCCAATCGGCGGGCAGTCCTTCTGAGTCGTTATGCTAGCCATCTGTCTTCCATGCCTGCTAATCCAGTCCATGACCTTTTTTTCGACGCCTCCTTTGATGTCGGGTATGCAGGCCGCTCCTCCTCCCTACTACCCCCGGGAGTCCGCTTCCGTCAACTGCTCCATTCTCTTTCCTTCCGCTTTCCTAAAACCTTCTTGACAACTTGGGGTACAGCACCGCCTTGGCTCCGTCCCCGGATCGACTTGCTCAGAGACCTATGTCAATTTCCCAAGGATGGTACCCCTACACTTGTTTACCGTCGGGCATTTGCTGCTCTATGTGCACAAATGACGGAAGCCACATTTATTTACACTGACGGCTCGAAAACATCGTTAGCTGTAGGGAGTGCCAATATAGTTGGCGACACCCCAAATCACTTTCAGCTTCCCGACCAGTGTTCGGTTTATACTGCGGAGCTTTACGCTGTTCTCCAGGCTGTCCACTACATCCGCCGCAATCAGCGGATACAGTACGTAATCTGCTCAGATTCTCTCAGCTCTCTCCTAAGTCTCCAAGCTCTTTACCCTGTGCACCCTCTGGTCCACCGGATTCAGGACTGTCTGCGCTTGCTCCACCTGGGGGGCGTCTCAGTGGCGTTCCTCTGGCTCCCGGGACACGCTGGTATCTGTGGGAATGAGGCGGCCGATATAGCGGCCAAGGCTGCAGTCTCTCTTCCTCGGCCAGCTATTCAGTCTCTTCCGTTTACCGATCTCCGGAGCGGTTTATGTCGCCAAGTTGCTCATTTATGGCATGCGCATTGGTCAACACTTCCCCATAATAAATTGCGGGAAGTGAAAGCCCTTCCTAGCGCTTGGACCTCTTCCTCCCAAACGCGTCGTCGGGAGGAGGTAATTTTAGCTAGACTCCGGATAGGGCACTGTCTTTTTAGTCGTCGACATCTTTTAAGCGGTGATCCTCCCCCACTCTGTCCCCACTGCTCTCAGCTGTGGACGGTCAGACACCTTTTAATTGAATGCCCCTATTTTAATCCGTTACGCTCCCGTCTACAGCTATCGCCTGATCTATCGTCGATTTTAGCAGATGACACGCGCTCAGCTGACCGCGTTCTACAGTTTATTAGTGACAGTGAAATGACGTCAGTCATTTGAAGCTTTTTTTTTTGGGGACAACCAACCCCTTTCTATAGTGGGTTTTTAAGCATTCCTTCTGCCTTTAGTTTCTCAAATTTTATGACTTTGTTCCCATTGCTGCTGATTTTAAATTTCGTTTTTTTCCTGTTTCCTACGTCACGGGCTGGGCGCTAATGACCATAGAAGTTTTGCGCCCTAAAACCACAAAAAAAAAAATGAGCCGCGTTTACAGCGGCAGTTTCCTCCGCTGGTGCTGCACTGTGGCGCGGTGAGTATGTGGGATGTATTTGACGATCTGTAGACCACTTTAGCGTGGTTGAACGGTCAGTGCAATATGGCGATCTGTACAAAATAGTTCTACCGCTGAAAGTCTCATCTGCAGTGGTAGTTTCTTGGCGAAACGGATCACCCCCCTGTTTTTAGGGGTTCCTTGTACGTTTGCAACTAGACTACAGGTGTTTCGTTCATGAATCTCCATGTCCGTCTCTCTTACACTGTCTCAGTACTATCCACCACCGTGGCACCCGCTTCGCCAGTGGCACCTTTTCCACTAGCCAGACTGAGATGGTTTTCCGAAGCAACTGAACTACCTGTGTCATACCGCCGTGACTTTCTCCTGGGAAAATACGCCTGCCGTTTGTCTGCCATGGCGCGGCCATCCATCCTATGCCACCTTCTTCGGTGACTCCTTTGATCGCCAGTAAGGGACACAGCCCTCTTCTGTTGCTTCCTTGAGTCTGTTTTGGCTATTGCTCCGTCAAGATAACTTCATGCCACTTGCTACTTTCCCAGTGGGTGTTAAGTATTCATCACCTTGGCTTTGTGCAGTTGCCCGTGTTCAACTCGTAGTTCATTCTCTTCCAAGGGACACTACTCCAGACTCCCTCTACTCTCATAAGTAAGACACTACTCCAGACCCCCTATATTCTCAAAAGTTTCTCGTCACAAAACTTCGCCTTGGTACCTTTAAGCATACTGATGGTTCTCAGACTGACCTTTGTGTCGAGTGTGCCATCGTCACTGGCGCTGACGTTTTTCAGTATCGGCTTCTGGAACACTGCGCAGTATTTACAATAGAGCTCTTCAGCCAGTATCAGTACATGCAGCGATGTAGGCTTTTGAATAACGTCATGTGCTCCTATCCTCTGTGCCCTACAGAGCCTCTATGTGCTGTACACCATCCATCCCTTAGTGCAATGAGTCCAGGAATGGTTTCACTTCATGGAGCCACTATGATGTTTATGTGGGTCCCTGGTTACATCGGTCTGATTGGAAACGAGGTGCTGACGCTGCTGTGCCACAGCTTCAGTCCTCATTCCTTGGCCTGGTAGTTCTTCCAGTTCCTCATACGATCTTTTATCTATATCATACTCCACAAGCCATGTAATGGTGTGCGGTGGAGGGTACTTTCTGCACCACTATCTGAGCCATACAGCCCTGTTCCACTCGCGAATAGTGTATGGTTCTAATTTCTCGAATTTTCTCCTCATAATCCATACGAGAAATGGATGTGGAGGCAGTGATATGTTGTCTGACTCGTCCTGAAAAGTGCTGTCCCGAAATTTAAATAGTAACTCTATCCGTGATTCACAACGCCTCTCTTCTAACATCTGCCGGTGGAGTTTGTTTAGCATCTCCGCAATGCGCCCTCGCTATTTAAACGATCCGGTGACGAAACGTGCCGCTCTTCGTTGGATCATCGCTATCTCCTCTATCATTCCTACCTGATAGGGATCCCAGATAGATGAACAATACTCAGGAATCGGGAGAAGAAGCGGCTTATAAGTCACTTCTTTCGGGGATCCGTTATATTTCATTAAGATTCTTCGGGTGAAACGGAGTCTGGTGTCTGCTTTTTTTCCCCATGTCTTTTTTTATATGGTCATTCCACTTAACGTCCCTCTGGATAGTTACGACTAGTTATTTTACGGCAGATGCTGTCTCGTGCTGTTTGTCATCAATAGTGTAGTTGTACAGCAGTGGATTGTTTTCCTATGTATGCGCAACATGTTACATTCATTTATGTTCAACTGCCAGAGCCTGCACCAATCATCAGTTCTCTGCAGGTCGTTGTGCAAATTCTTACCGTCCTCTGGCGTTGCTGTCTGTCTGCAGTTGGTGTCACTTTAGCATCTCCACTGGTCATGGGGAATTAAACATGCCCCAGCAGCTTAGACTTCCTCTCGGCTTTCTCGCCAGAAAGAGATCATCTTCTGTAAGTTGCGTATTGGGCACTATATTTCTAGCCATCGCAAATTAAGTGGGGATCCCACTACTGTGCTGATTGCCCTAAACCTTTGACGGTTCAACATTTCCTGATAGAATACCCTTTTTTTTAAACTGCCAGCATTCTCATTTATATTTGCCGTCTGAGCTATCGGCCGTTTTAGCGAACGACTTATGGGTTGGCAACCGCGTTTTGTTTTTCTGTCGTAGATATATGGAGAAGAAAATTTAATCTTCAGTTCAGAAATTTAGTTCAGGACCTCCTTTGTCTCTAGGGCGTATTTTATAGACCTTTCTCGAAGTCCATGTTTTTAGCTGTCTTTCTTTCCGTTGATTGGGCTTAACGTTTAGTCGTTTTTAACTCCTTTTTCGTCTTCGTGTTTTACAGTTCTGACACGGGCGCATATAATCCTAGGTGTTTTTCTTCCCAAAACAAAACAAAACAAACCGAAACTGTGCCCACAAACACCACTACCGCCAGGTCCATCATCATCGTGATACTAACTGGTGATACCAACTCGTTCGACAATTCAGCTGTACCCTGGACTGTCGCATTCCCTATCATTGACCTACACTGCATTGGACCTGGCTTCGACATTATTCTGTGTGTAGCAACAGTTATACCCCTGCCCACCCTGTAACAGATTACCAAATACGCCCTACAACTGCATTTAAATATTATGGTTGCTATCACTTCTGGGACAGAATTTCACAAAGGTTCACTGATAACTCGAATGTGGACTGCTAATACCCTGCAACTTCCCACAATGCTTGTGAATCCATTGTGGAAAGGATGCTCTCTTAAATGGTAACTACATGTGGTATACTTCCATGAAGTGTAACACAGTTCTGAACTCTGCTTGAGCACCCTACAAAGGACCGTAGCGATGCTGAAGAGAAGACCATCAACCAAATTTGGGTGAGAAATGGCTGCCAAATAGCAGGCGGGTTTGGAAGTGTATCAAGAGTCATACTCAATCACTGTTTTCAGCGTTCAGGAAGGGGGGTTAGGTAATGCATTCAGCCATGTACACCTCGGTACGTGCTTATATATCTCTGATCTACTTAATGGAGGTGAGGTCCAGTTTCATCCTCCTCCTGAAGCTATTGCCAGTAAAAGAAAAAGGACACATTAATGTCCAGACTCAAGATGAGAGGGATGAATATTACTTTCCAAGGTCACTTTTGGCTGGCAATAAAAATTACCCAACAAATGCAGTCATTTGTAATAATTAAAATATGTCTAATGGCCATGGCCATTAAAATTTCTAAGCCATTTCGTTCTTAATAAAACTCCAGGACATTTCAAATGCACACTGTACTCGCATTTACGACGACGATGCCGGGATGGTTCCTCTGAAAGGTCACGGCCGACTACCTTCCCTACTCCAATGAAACCAATGACCTCGCTGTCTAGTCTCCTCCCCCAAACAAAACAACCCCAACACTTCAAAATTCGTGAGGGAGTACACTTAACATTCGGTTTATATTTACAGACTTGGAGTTAATAGAAAGCCAGAAGATGACCATGAACACACATTGCAAAAAAAGGTAGTAAAGCATAAAGTAGTTGGACCACTCTACTTTTCAAAATTTGCTCCCTTGGCACCCCAAACATGTAGATTTCGTGCAACTATTAGATATTGGGAAGCAACACTGCTTGTGAATCAAAAGAATGTCGCTCCTGATTTATCAAAACATTTTGGTACAAGACATTTGTCACAGATGCGTCACATCTTTCACAAAGAGATATTATCTAGGAGGACACCTCATAGTTTGCTCGAGCCAGGAACAGCCTTGTGTGGAATTGCCTGCTGTCCTTAAAGGTCAAGAACATCCACTACCAGATCCAATGTTCCTTCATTGCGTATACAGACTTAGTGCCTCCTAGCTCCTGTGACACGATTGTGATTATGACCCCACTGCCACCCATACAGTCGTCACAGAACATTTACCACCATACTCAGCAGAATATGAACTTGTATAGTCGTATGACTCGTATCACCAGTTTGATTCACATGTCGGGAAAAATCCTGTGAGACGGTGGTTGGCTTAGCTCGAGAACCTGGTATGGAAGTTGATGGGATTTATCGCAACATCATTTTCGTGACTGACTCGTAGAACAATGATGCCATGTATGAGCAGCCAGCCGATCGTCGTGTTGGTGGGCTGCCATTGCATAGAGAAGACGAAAGTCCTTGTAGAGACCATAGTGATATATGGGGGAGGTTCCACAGTGCATCTCACAACTAATGCAACTTAGAGCCAACTATCAAGCTCGTCTCCATCCTCTTTCACAATTTGAGTAGGCGTGATGCCCACTTACTCGTTCAACACTTGGTTGATTCTGGGTTGAAAGGTGATAGGGTTACTCTTTCCTGCTACCATTGGAAAGAATATTTCATCTTTCAAGAGAACCACATCAAATTTATTGCTTTAATTCGTGGAACCGCTTTGCCTCGTGAATGTCTCTCTTCAAAGTCTTCGCCTCAGGAAGCCATGCATATCACCAGACTACATATTCCAATGATGCAAGGTTTCAGTTTGTGATAAAGAAGGGGGTCTGTCCACATGAAATCCTGGATTTGTTGGAGACACTCTATGAAACGGCATTGCCTGACATAACCACACTGTCCGGTATACTAATGGGCACTGCAATAATGGAAGTGGAGGATGAGCAAGATGGGATTTTTCGTCTAAAGTTTAGCGTCCATTGTTTAGGAGAATATGCTAGATTATAGACTAATAGCAATGTACGCTTCCTCACGTACATTTTAGAGTAGTTCTACTTTCTATTTCTTCATGCCAGGTCTTTCGTGGGATTCGGTACACGCAATGTCAGCATTGAACGGAATATGTCAGCATTGAACAGTTGACTGGTGTTGACATCTTGCTCTTCTATGAACGCAGAATTCATGGGAAACTTTCCCAGTGACTGCACAGTACGCCAAGATGAGTAACTCATGGATGAGTGACGAGTAGTACAAGCGATATAATGATTTATCTAAAATCATTTACCTAGATGTAAACCACCTCTGTGGGTTCGCCGCACAACAGAGCCAGCCATTTCCAGGGTCCCGATGAATGTGTGAAGGAGAAACTGCCAGTCTAAAGGATAAGATCCGTGAACCAGGTGGGGATGCTGGTGAAAGAAAGATCTTGGCCTTAGAACTGGCGTATCTCGCCCATTTGCATGATGAAGTCAGGTGCCAATACATTAACTTTGGGATGGAGCCCTTTTGTGGGAGTGGGCTCTCTGGACACAGCCGGGGAACAAAGAGCATTATACGAGGTGCATTCAAGTTCTAAGACCTCCGATTTTTTTTCCGATGAAACTGGCGTTACTTCTCGACGTAATCGCCCTGCAGACGTACACATTTTTCACATTGCTGACGCCATGATTCCGTGGCATCGGCGAAGGCTTCTTTAGGAGTCTGTTTTGACCACTGGAAAATCGCTGAGGCAATAGCAGCAAGGCTGGTGAATGTGCGGCCATGGAGAGTGTCTTTCATTGTTGGAAAAAGCCAAAAGTCCCTAGGAGCCAGGTCAGGTGAGTAGGGAGCATGAGGAATCACTTCAAAGTTGTTATCACGAAGAAACTGTTGCGTAACGTTAGCTCGATGTGCGGGTGCGTTGTCTTGGTGAAACAGCACACGTGCAGCCCTTCCCAGACGTTTTTGTTGCAGTGCATGAAGGAATTTCTTCTTCAAAATATTTTCGTAGGATGCACCTGTTACCGTAGTGCCCTTTGGAACGCAATGGGTAAGGATTACGCCCTCGCTGTCCCAGAACGTGGACACCATAATTTTTTTCAGCACTGGCGGTTACCCGAAATTTTTTTGGTGGCGGTGAATCTGTGTGCTTCCATTGAGCTGACTGGCGCTTTGTTTCTGGATTGATAAATGCCATCCACGTCTCATCCATTGTCACAACCGACGAAAAGAAAGTCCCATTCATGCTGTTGTTGCGTATCAACATTGCTTGGCAACATGCCACACGGGCAGCCATGTGGTCGTCCATCAGCATTCGTGGCACCCACCAGGATGACACTTTTCGCATTTTCAGGTCATCATGCAGGATAGTGTGCACAGAACCCACAGAAATGCCAACTCTGGAGGCGATCTGTTAAACAGTCATTTGGCGAACCCCCAAAACAATTCTCTCCGCTTTCTTGATAATGTCGTCAGACTGGCTTGTGCGAGCCCAAGGTTGTTTCGGTTTGTTGTCACATGATGTTCTGCCTTCATTAAACTGTCGCACCCATGAACGCACTTTCAACACGTCCATAACTCCATCACCACATGTCTCCTTCAACTGTCGATGAATTTCAGTTGGTTTCACACCACCAAATTCTGAAAACGAATGATTGCACGCTGTTAAAGTAAGGAAAAGTCACCATTTTAAGTATTTAAAACAGTTCTCATTCTCGCTGCTGGCGATAAAATTCTATCTGCCGTACGGTGCTGCCATCTATGGGACGTATTGACAATGAACGCTGCCTCATTTTAAAACCATGCGCATGTTTCTATCTCTTTCCAGTCCGGAGCAAAAAATCGGAGGCCTTAGAACTTGAATGCACCTCGTATTCTGCCCTGTAAAAACATTAAGTAATGCCACAGATTTGGTATGGAATGTTAGAATCACGCGCAAAAACTACTCCGAGCAATGTTGTCATGGATTTCCATGTTGATGAAAGACTGTAGAGATGTCCTAGATTCCAATGCAGTCCATGAAGGCTGTCTAGATTGATATGTGTGTTGTGGACCTCTCCAAACTCCACATGTACCGCTTTCAGTATGAGTTTGCGAAGCCAAACTTCGTCAATCCCAAGTTACATTGTATGGATGTAGTCAGTTTAATCTACTGGGTTAAAGGCAGGGATCCATGTGAAACAATTAGATACTCCTGAAGAACTGAACACTTCTGGACACGCAGCTAATAATCCTTTTGAAATAATACCAGAAAACAAGTAGGTTATTGGCGTAATCAATGATGAAGTGAATGGATCACAGAATGTGGAGTTTGTTGGCACTCATATCAAACATATGCGAGTACTGTGTAGATGCAGATGCCGCCCAGTGGCGGGCTAATGGTGTGCATAGTGTGGTCTCAAATGTTATCTCGATAGAGAATTAGTGTGCCTGCTTTATGGCATTGGTGCGGCTCCATAAACGGTCAGTATATAGAGATTTGATGAGGGCTGCTGCATCATAACATACGGTTCATCTGTGCAGATTAACAAATGACACTATGTGATCAAAAGTATCCAGACATCTGGCTGAAAGTCACATGAAAGTTCTTGGCACCCTCGATTGGCAATGCTGGAATTTAATATGGTGTTGGCCCACCCTTAACCTTGATGAGAGCTTCTCCATTCAGGCGCTGGAAGGTTTCTTGGGAAATGGGAGCCCGTTATTCATGGAGTGCTGCACTGAGGAGAGGCATCGATGTCGATCGGTGAGGCCTGGCACGAAGTCGGCGTTCCAAAATATCCCAAAGGTTTCTATAGGATTAAGGTTAGGACTCTGTGCAGAACAGTCCATTACAGGGACGTTGTTGTCGTGTAACCACTGTGCCACAGGCCGTGGCTTAGGAACAAGTGCTAGATCATGTTGAAATACGCACTCACCATCCACAAATTGCTCTTCAACAGTGGGAAGCAACAAGGTGCTTGAAACATCAATGTAGGCCTGTCCAGTGATAGTGGTACGCGAAACAAGGGGTGCACGCCCTCTCCATGAAATACACGACCACACCATAACAACACAGCCTCCGAATTTTACAGTTGGCATTAAACACGCTGGAACATGACGTTCACTGGGCATTCGCCATACCCGCACCCTGCCATCGGATCGTCACATTGTGTACCGTGACTCATCACTCATCACATAGTTTTCCCACTCTTCAATCGTCCAATGTTTACTCTCTTTACACCAGGTGAGGTGTCGTTTGGCATTTACCGGCGTGATGTGTGGCTTATGAGCAGCTGCTCAATCATGAAATCCAAGTTTTCTCAACTCCTGTCTAACTGTCATAGTACTTGCATTGGATCCTGATGCAGTTTGGAATTCTGGTGTGATGGTCTGGATAGATGTCTGCCTGTTACACATTACGACCCACTTCAATTGTTGGTGGTCTCTGTCAGTCAGGCGAGGTCGGCCTGTGCGCTTTTGTGCTGTACGTGTCCCTTCCCATTTCTACTTTAGTGTTACATCGTAAACAGTGGACCTAGTTATGTTTGAGTCTGGAAATCTCGTGTACACACGTGGCACCCAATCGCCTGACCATGTTTGAAGTCCGTGAGTTCCGTGGAGCGCCCCATTCTGCTCTCTCACTATGTCTAATGGCTACTGAGATAGGTGATACGGCGTACCTGACAGTAGGTTGCAGCACAAAGCACCTAATATGAAAAAATACGTTTCTGGGGTTGGCTGGATGCTTTTGATCACATAGTGTAGTAAATAGACGCATTGTGTGTACCTCAAATACATACCATTGTAAATAAAAATGAAAAATATTAATAAGCAAAATACAGTAAAAATGTATTACAAAAACAAAATTGTTTATAATCTGTTGGTTAGTTTGTTGTAGGGACTATAATAGTTACATCCAAACCCTGCCGCTAGATAATTATTAGTTGCAGCAAACATGAGTTTCTTCCCAGTAATGCTCAGACTTCGAATGGAAAAGCCTACACAGTCGACTTAGTTATTAAGGGTTATAATGAGGGGGAGGGTGGGGGGGGGGACGAAGGTGAGCTCGAATCTTATTGGTCCACCTTGGTTTCCTACTATTTTATTGTGCTCCAATTGGCTGAAAGACGTGGAGTGGTTACATGCGAGTTTTAAGAATATATTAAATAACCTTCATCGAGTTACGTCATGATCTTGAATATAACTCGTACAATTGCCTAAGGAGTGCGGTTAGTTCCCCTGGATGACCTTGATAAAATCCCAGTGGTTTCCTGTGTGAAGGGGAGTTATCTTGAATATAAATTGGCGAAGTGGGTAATCTGACGCTGGATGGTCAATAAGTGGTAAGATTATCTTCCCTGAAACATGCATTGCTATACTGTTGCCCTTTAAATCGCGTCCCCTTTGATCCTGTCCTCTGTAGATGCCTGTCGCTTTAAATCTGGAACATACGCTGCTATCCTGTCCCCAGACAAAGCTTATTTCACTCACATGTGACACTTTTTGGGGATAGAATTTTCAGTATCATTAGTGCATAACATTTTTGTAATTAAATGATGACTCAAGGAACCAGATTCCTGTGTACTGTAGCATAATTTTTACATGTCAGTAAATAGTTCATTAATTGTAACAAAAGTTCCACCTCATTTTGCCACTGAAGTTATATTTTATGGTGGTTTTCGTTTTGAAATGAGTTTTCCTCCGGTATTAAGATGATCAATAAAAGGAAATGCATATTAACATTTTGAGGACTGAGCAGCTAGGCTTTAGTTCAAACGACGGATCCTGTGATATTTCAGTTTCTTGACTTTGTAAGAGGGCGCTTTGCCTGTGAAATCCTGCAAAGAAACAGACTTAGAATTAGAATTTGTTATATATGCCTTAATATGAAAAAATTTCAGACATTTTAGAAATAAAGTCCTGTTTTATTAGCACCAGGGATATTCTTAGTGTTGTGGTTAATTATGTTTGTGACATTACTAGTAAATTACATTATTACGTTGTACAATGTGTGCTCATTCATTTCTTACAGTTCCATACACATAAAAGGTCAAGAAGACAAACGATGTTGCCCTTGGAGTTAGCAGAGGAGGTAAGTGTTTTTGTAGATTATTCAGTCACTTTTCGGGGGGGGGGGATATTTAACAACTAAAATATGCAGCATTGATATTGCTCGATGAAACTAACTGAAAATGTAATTTTACATTGAAGATTGGTTACATTTACCTCATTGTGTAGAATTTCCAAAGGTTTTGTAAAATGAATCTGTATATCACAATCTTCAAAATAGTGCATGGCATCTTCTCTCGCATTTGTGGAACATCATTACTTTGTATTTAAGTTTTTAGTGAGTGTATTTCTTTTACATGGTTAATTTCTTGGAAAATGTACTTCTGTATTTTCTTCATAATTGCTAGGAAATCGTATCATATTGCTCAAAAGTGTAAGTTGTCTCACATTTTTTCACTTGACCTTCTTTGTCAATGAGTTACGTTGAAAAATGAAAAACATAGTGGTAGGACACACAGATGTTAAAGGTATTTTCGGTGTCTTTTATGTATGGTCTGTTATCTACAATACTTATAAAAGCAAAAATACTTGACAGTATCTATAGGTTGCTAATATTTTATCTTGTTGTCGATGTACACACATAAAAAAGTTCTGCATCACCGCAGTTCCCAGAACTCCTGGAATTAGACGTTGACTGTGGATGTTGTATTACAGACAGTCTGACTGTTCAGGGATATCACTAAACCCACCCAAAGATGTAAAGAACCATGCATTAGCAACACCTGTTACACAGAGGGGGCCCGACAACCGATCAATTCTCGTCATTCCACCAGGAAGGAGGTACATGTTGTCTGTAGGTCAACCATGTCCAGACAGTCAATACCGCGCTTTGGTCGCTTTCACATTGTTACTTTGTGCCAGGAAGGGCTCTCAACAAGGGAAGTGTCCAGGCGTCTCAGAATGAACCAAAGCAATGTTGTTTGGGCATGGACGAGATTGAGAGAGAGAGAGAGAGAGAGACAAGAACTGTCGATGACATGCCTCGATCAGGCCGCCCAAGGGCAGAGGATGACCGCTACCTACGAATTATGGCTCGGAGGAACCCTGAGAGCAACGCCATGTTCAGTAATGCTTTTTGTGCAGCCACAGGACATTGTGTTAAGACTCAAACTGTGTCCAGTAGGCTGCATGATGCGCAACTTCACTCCCAGAGTCCATGGCTAGGTCCATCTATGCAACCACGACACCATGCAGTGCGGTACAGATGGGCCCAACAACATGCAAAATGGACTGTTCAGGATTGGCATCACGTTCTCTTCACTCATAAGTGTCCCATATGCCTTAGAGACAATCGTTGGAGACCTGTTTGTAGGCAACCCGGTCAGGCTGAACGCCTTAGACTCACTGCCAAAGCAGTGCAGCAAGGTGGCGGCTCCCTGCTGTTTTGGGGTGGCGTTATGTGGGGCCAACGTACGCCGCTGGTGGTCATGGAAGGCACTGTAATGACTGTACAATACGTGAATGCCATCCTCCGACCGACAGTGCAACCATATCTGCAGCATATTGCCAAGGCGGTCGTCTTCATGGACGACAATGCGCGCCCCCGTCGTGCACGTCTTGTGAATGACTTCCTTCAGGATAACGACATCGCTCGACTAGAGTGGCAGCATATTTTCCAGAAATGAACCATATCTAACATGGCTTGGATAGATTCGAAAGGGCTGTTTATGGACGACGTGACCCACCAACCACTCTGAGGGATCTACGACAAATCGCCATTGAGGAATGGGACAATCTGGACCAACAGTGCTGTGATGAAGTTGTGGATAGTATGACACGACGAATGCAGGCATGAATCAGTGCAAGAAGACGTGCTATTAGGTATTAGAGGTACCAGTGTGCACAGCAATCTGAACTACCACCTCTGAAGGTCTCGCTGTGTGGTGGTACAACATGCTATGTGTAGTTTTCATGAGCAATAAAATGGGGGGAATGATGTTTATGTTGATCTCTCTTCCAATTTTTTGTACATGTTCCGGAACTCTAGGAACCAAGGTGGTGCAAATCTAATTTGATGTGTGTACTTAGTTCTTGTTCATGAAACAAGTTTTCCATATTTGGTCTCCCCCCCCCTCCCTGAGGCTTGGGGTTCTACCATAAGTTCATGCATGGCTTACACAGGACCCATAGTTATACCAGCCCTTTCTTCCTTACCGCTCTGCATTTATCCTCCTTTCCTCCCTGTCGTAACTCCTCCCACTCTGGCCCTTCTGCCCCCCCCCCCCCCTTAGTTTTCATACCTACAGTATGTTGACCTGGCCAGCCATCTGGTTTTCTGTGTTCCTTCCAGTTTTGTTGCCATTGCTTTTTCTTTTTGATCCTTCCTTGTTTAGTGTTTCTGGTCCCTCTTTGGAGTTTGACCTCCACTTATAAATTTTCTCTCTGTAGCGTGAGATAAACCATTTGGGGAATAACTCCCTCCTAGTACCTATGGCGTCGATACCTCTACCCCTTCCTTCCCTGGGGTAGCTCCACATGGCATTCTCTCGTTCAACTCTCCCATTGGGCGTCTTCCACCCTCTGCCATTTCGTATTGGCCATACTAGGTTGACCAGTAGTTTTTTACCCAGCAGTGAGCCCAACTCCCAATCCTCCTCACCTTGTAGTTGCGGGGCCCCCCACCACCATGATCCATATTTTGCTGGATTGCCCCTGCGTTTCGGCCCTTCTTACTACATATCCTCTCCAATCTTCCTTGTCCTGCGTGTTAGCAGATGATGCTCATATGATAACATCTGTCCTCGGTTTTCTTCGCGAAAATGGTCTCTTCCGGTGTTCAAATCACCGAATATTCGTCTGGAACTGGAGGCCATTAGTTAGCGTTCACATTGCCTATGGAGCCGTTGGCCTTGTCTCCACAGTGGCCGGGTTCTTCTCCCCTTTTTCCCCTGCATTTTGCCTGGTTTCTCTGCCATTTTGATTCCCCTTTTTTGATCTTCTCGTGGTGTTGCCCACATTGTCACGATCATGGTATTGCGCATGCTACGGTATTCTGTATGGTATGGTGTGGTGTATGATATGGTATGAATGGTGGAGCTGATGCCCCAAAGCGCATTGCGTATCTGTAACGGTCCTGCTCTCTCTGTTTGCGCCCACCCCATCCTGATCTTTCCTCTCCCTGCTGCCCTTTCATACCTTTAACCTCTTCCTTTGCCCATTTGACCTTCCCCTTGACTGACTGACTGACTGTCCTTTGTGTTGTCTCTCTCTGTTTCTGCCACCTTAGATCTCAGGACTGATGACGTTGCTTTTTGGTCCCCTCCTGCCACCCCAGCCCATCCCCAATCAACCAACGAAACAACCAACATTCTTGATCTGCCCTTTACACTCCTTGATGTCGCAGTTTCGCTGTTTTGGAACAAATATCTTCAGGTATTGTTTCCTTAAAGTTGAGTAATTTACCGTTACTAACTTTATGGTTAAGGCTGTGAGATCTACGTTTTGTGAAAACTGCCTGCATGTTAATTCCACTACATAGGCTGACTAACAGCTACAGAATATGGAAGTGGAAAACCGATCTACTGTAGAAATACAGTAGATTCTGTACTACCGCATAGCAGTGTTACTTCCTATACCAGAAATGTGTCTGTATAAATGGCGCAAGTTGAATACTTATTTAGTTTTTCTTTCCTTTTCCATATTGATTTTATTACGTTTTTGTACTAGGAAAAAGTTTCAGCGTATCCCATAAATTCTTGTCTCTGAACGTACAATAGCAAAAAATGTACGCTAGACTTTTATACTGTCAAACCCTGTCTTGGAACCTTTCTCCTAGATAAGTCAGTACTTATCATTAAGTTCCTTCTTTTGAAGAATTTACGTAACAACATTATAACGGAACTCGCTCTGTCCATTCTTCATTCAATTTTGATTCTGTTGCTTACTTTTCTAAAATCTTGTCTTGGCTGCAAACAAACACCTACACTAGTCACACACGTCAGTAAATATGGTATTTATATTACATGTGCCCAGTACTTTGCAACCTCCAAGGCGCTTGGAGTGGCTTGCAGGAGATCAATCTTCGTGCAGGATGTAGGGCACAAAAGGCACTGGAGCATGTGGCTTGTGGTTTGTTCTTGTCCACAATCACAGGAGGTATCTTCTGTTATGAAGCCCCATCTCTTCAGGTTGTCTCTGGATCGTCTGACTCCTGACTAAACTTTTTAAAGATTTCCATACCAGCCAGCTCTTGTTGCGTCCAGGTGGTAGTTCTTCAGCTTCTGGCGTCTGCAGGTGAGGCGTCGACTTCTTCCATAACTCCAGCCTTGCCTTCTCTGGTGAAATGGTGAGCTTCTCGGATGTTGTCTGGAAGCTCTTTCTCGATCTCAGCCATTGCTGTGGTGGATTATGTCCGTGCAGTGGATGGGCACTGTCCTGTTCCACTTTCAGTCTCTCCTTGTTAGCAACCACTGTTCTGTGTACCCATGGTGGCGCTATTCCAGCCAGGCAGTAGAGCATATCAGTTTAGGTAGGTCTTAAGCAACCTGTGATCAACCTGCAGGTTTCGTTGAGAGCAATGTCTAATTGTCTGGCATGATATGACCTGTACCAGACTGGAGAAGCATATTCAGCAGTAGAACAGCACAGTGCCATTGCAGAACAGCAAATAGTTTGTGGATGTGATTCCCACTGTGTCCCTGCTAGTTTGCGAATTAGGTTGTTTCGAGCGGAGATTTTAATTTTAGTGTTCTTGCAGTGAGTTTTGAATGTCATCTATCGAGAGTGACTCCCAAGTATTTAGGTACATGATGATGATGATGATGATGAGGATGATGATGATGATGATGATGATGATGATGATGTAGTTGGATGCCTGACCATGCAATATGTAGCTCACGATTAGCTTCCCTGTTCCTTAAATGAAAGGCACACCCTTGTGTCTTCGAAGGGTTTGGTCTGACTTGGTTCCGATTGTAATAGTTTCACAATGTTCCAAGTGCTGTTGTCAGGTTTCTTTCCACTCTTTCAAAGCATGAGCTCTGTGTAGTAAGGACTAGGTCATCTGCATATAAGAATCTCTTTGTGCCTGGGGTCAATGGCTGGTCGTTGGTATAAATGTTGAAGAGAAGTAGAGCCAAGACGCTTCCCTGAGGTAGACCATTTTTCTGCGCTCTCCAGCGACTGTGTTGTCCTTGAAATTCAACAAAAAAACTTACGGTTTTGGAGGAGGGTGCTGAGTAGTCTAACGAGGTGGGCGTTCTTGATCATATTGTATAATTTTGCATGGAGTAACCGATGATGGACAGTATCATACGCTGCTGTGAGATCCACGAAGACCACATCAGTTACTTGATGGGTTTCAAAGCCATTCCCTATAAACTGAGTGAGACTCAAAAGTTGCCCTGTGCAGCTTCTGTTTGGTCGAAATCCTCCTTGTTCAGGTATGAGAAAAGGGTCTATTACTGGTAGGATTCTATTCAGAATCATACGTTCGAACAGTTTATAAGGGTGACAAAAAAGGCTAACTGTTCTGAAATTCTTGGGATGATTTGCTTCCTTTCCACGTTTCAGAAGAGCTATTACCCTGCTCTTTCGCCAGATCTTTGGTATATGGCACTGGTTCATGCAGTTGTTGAAAAGCTGCAGGATTCACTTTCTTGTTTCTGGACCGAAAATCTTGAGTTGCTCCATACGGAAGTCATCTAGACAGGATGCTTTACCAGTTTTGCTCTCCTTAATAGCCTTGTTTAATTCAGATATCTGGAATGGGAGAGTCAGATTCCTCGTTTGTTCTTGGGCCTCTTGCTGTACTTTCGGAACTTTGATTCTATGGCTTCCTTTCCCATTCATGAGCAGTTGGTTTGCTATCTGATCTGCAGTAATGCTGCAGTGTGATGTGGATCTGGTTGGGTCATTATTGAGGCGTCTCAATAATCTCCACGCTTTATGACTGTTTCTGATGAGATAAAGTTCTTCCTTCGTTTTAACCCAAGAATTCCTTTTGGATTCTTTCAGAGATGCAATAAGTTTCTTCCCAGCCAGTAGCATTGTCTCCTCGAATGGATCTTCTTAGAATAGCACCTTATACTCTGTAAATTGGGCAGTGAGTTCTGAAGTTAGACCAGGAATGTATGATGTTCGACAACCCCGAGGAATTGGAATTCTGGAGCACCTCTTTACAGCCCTCAAAAAAGTGTCATATGAGTCAGCTGAAGGTTCAGTATTGGGAATTGCAGCGTCCAGCGTTTCTGTAAACTTCGGCCAGTTGGCTTTCCTGAAGTTTAACCACCTTCTGAACGGAACTGTCTGTGGTCTAACTGCTGTGTAGATTTCGCCCATGATCGGTCTGTGCTGTGTATTTGGAGTAGGATTGCAGGCAGGTTTTATGCACTGTTGTGAGATGTTCTCATTGCAAAATATCAGATCGGGGTTGTATCTGCTTTTCCATCTGCCACTGATGAAAGATGCAGGTTGCTTAGGGTCATGTATAAGGCTCAGATGGTTGCCTTCCGCCCATTATTGTAATACCATTCTCATCATCATGCTCATAGCCCCCACGTGGTGCTGTGACAGTTAAAGTCACCAGTATGTTGACTATAAAAGTTATCTGCTAGTTTGATTTTGAGATCAACATCCGGTGGTTTGTATACGGATGTGACTGTACAGCCTTTGATTTCCAAAGTTTCCACTACTTCTCATAGTGCCTGAAAATGTGAAATATTTCCCACGTCTTCAACAGCAGCATTCCAATTCACACCCGACCTAAGCAGTATCGGTATCCTTCCCTATTTGAACACAACACCCTACTCCTTGCTACACATCACGTATCAGTAGAACATACATAGATGTGAGACCTGTCCCGTGTGTCCTACCACTGTCACCTATTTTTGTCTCATCGTGGGTATCTCCTACAGTGTCAGAGGCAGGGCCACCCGTGAACGTGGCCACACAGTCTACTGACTCAGCTCCAACCATTGTGCCGCACCCCCCAGTGGGGCTCGCCACTTTTTGGCGGGTTCGTGCTCGGCTACCGTGGGGCCCCAGCCTTTGCAGCATTTACTCCCTTCTGTGCTGGATGTATGTCCTCTCGCTATTCTTTTTCCCCTCCCTTGCGGAACATGTCTGGGGTATTACTGGGAATGTTCCGCATTATCTGTTCGTTCCCTTTTCCTTTCTTTGTTTACCTTCTCCTCTCGTTCCTCCGCATGGGTGTTCGAGGGTCCTCATTTTCTTTTTCCTCCCTGTGCACTCCCGAAGGCTGGCTCACGCATCTGATATGTAACAGGTGAGTGGGTAACGCATAATTTTCAGCCCCGTGTCGGCAGGTAGAGTTGGCACATACCCCATGGTACAGGCCAGGCCCAGAGAGGGATGATTGCCTGAGCTGCAACCTTCCCAAATTGCCGTATGATTCCTCCGTCAGGTGTTGGGGAGGTGCAAACTGTCACCTAGGGCAGGTGCCCCCATTTGTGAAGGAGCGTGCCACCGGAGATGCTGGCAATCTTGGGGGATTTTCTCGCCGTGAACAAATCATCTTCACAGTCGACGTCTATGAAACGTAAACGGTATGAGGCTAACGATTCAAAATCCCTTCCAGCTGCACCACGGTTCCTCATGGTCTCTTATACTGAAGACAGTCAGTCCTTCGCCGTGCTAAATCCGTTTATTGTTCAGAAATGTGTTGATGCAATTTTGAGCCCTGCTGCTTCTGATTCTCAATCGCAACAACCGCTTACCACCTCACTTCTCCACAGCAACCCTGTTTGTGTCGAGACCCTTGGACCTCTGAATTCTTCCTGTGGCTTTAATTACACTAGGCTGCTTGACTGTTTAACTGAGGCTGAAATCCAATCTTATCTCTCTGATCAGTGTGTCATTTCCATCCATCGGGTTATAAAAATGGTAGATTCCTCTCCAATGCCCACCTGCACTATTTTTATCACTTTTGATATAGTGGTGCTTCTGTCCAAGATCAAAGCAGGCTATGAAATTATAACAGTTAGACAGTACATTTCGAACCTGATGTGCTGCTACCAGTGTCTTCGTTTTAACCACACTAGAACTTAATGTCGACACCCAGCCAAGTGTGTAATCTGTTGTAGGGATGTGCATGAGGGCAATCGTCTGCCTCCTTCTCTCCGCTGTATAAAGTGCAATGGCGGCCGTGCCGCCGCCTCTCTGTATTTTCTTGTGTTCCTTGATGCGTGGGCTGCCCAAGAGATCTGTGTAAGGGAAAAAGTACCTTACCCAGTCACTCGCAAGTTATTGGTTAGTCGCAAATACTGTGTTCTCCCGTCTGGTACCTATAGTTCTGTTCTTAGTACGTCTAGATTCATGAAGGACATGCCCACACAGACATGCGACCTCAAATTCAGCTCTGAGGTTGTGAAATAGCCCAGCGTCACGGTAGCATCGCCATCCCCCCGTCCAGATGTGCAACAAGACATCAAACTTTCAGCTCAAGGGCCGAAGCCACCAGTTACACAACTGGTAGGCCAGAAAGGGCAGGAGTAGTACTCCCATGGAGACTTCCTACATCCCTCCAGCCAAACAACATCCAACTGTCCCTTTGCTAACCAGAAAGGCTTGAAGCAGTCCACCAAAGGCAAACGATCTTCTACTCCGCCAACTCTGCGATCCTCTTCGACAGTATTGCTATGTGACACCTTAGCCTGGCTGGCCTGAGTGTTGCCTGTGCGCACCACCAACCGTTTTTCTGCGTTGGACTCCATAGACCGACAGCACAAGCAAGCCAATGCTTCTGTGCACCCCATGGAGCGGGATCCTCCTGCATTTGTGCCCTGAAGCAGTGACTCTTCGCAAGCTGACACTCGGCAGCCACTGAGGTGACACTCCGTCTCGTCCACATCGTGACTATCCTCCACTCGAACGTTCGTGGCCTTCGGTCCCAAAACGAGGATTTACGGCAGCTTTTAGCATCGCAGCATCCCCTTGTACGCTGCCTTCAGCAAACGAAATCGCACTCTCTCGACCACTTGAAGCTTTAATATTCCTTCCTGGGTCGTTTTGACCTTCCCCCTGGGGTCGGCAATCCATCTCATTGGGCTGTCATGCTGCTCGTAGGGGATGACGTTCGTAGTCTACCCATCTTCAAGCTGTTGCAATTCCCCTTTATCTTCCTCACCTGACTTTTTCCCCCTGTAACGTTTACATCCCTTAGTCATTTGATGTCACCAGGGCAAACTTCCTTCAGCTTATTGGGCAACTACCTCCTACATTTCTGCCACTTGGCGACTTTAATGAACACCATCCCCTTTGTGGTTTTCCCAGAACCTGTCGGAGAGGTTCCCTCTTGACTGACGTTCTTAACCAACTCTACCTCTTCTGCCTTAACAGTGGAGCACCCACATTCCTTTCTGACTCCTCCCACACATATTCCCATATGGACCTGTACTTCTGCATTTTCCAGCTCTCCCATCGTCTTGTGTGGTCCACTCTTTGTAACACCTACTTGAGCGTCCATTTCCCATGTGCTATCAGTCTGCTGACTCCTACCTGACCTGTGTGCACACCGAAATGGCATCTTACTAAGCCTGACTGGCGGCTTTACTCCTCCCTGGCGACCTCCAAAGAACAGTATTTCCCCAGCTGTGATGACCAGGTGGAATATCTCACAAATGTTATCCTTACTGCTGCCGAACATTCCATTCCTCGCAATTACTCTTCACCACGTCGTGTCCCAGTCCCTTAGTGGACTGAGGCATGCCGCAACGCAATTCGCTCACGGAGATGTTCTCTCCACGCTTTTACTTCCATCCTATGATGACAAACTGCATTCATTAAAATCAGATGCGTGCAAAGTGTCGTCGCGTTTTTCGGGAAAGCAAAAAAGCTAGCTGGATTGCATTCATTAGTGGCCACCCATGCTATGCCTCCTCGTTCGATGCTTACTTCGATCGCCAGTACAGGGCACATCCCTCTTCCCTGTTACCTCCTGGAGTCCGTTTCCGGCGCTTGCTTCGGCAGCTTAATTTCAAACTACCTGCAACTTCCCCAGTGGGTGTGAATGCTTCGCCAATTTCGCTTCGTGAAGTGGCCCTTGTTAACCTCGGCCTTCATTGACTTCGTAAGGACACTACTCCAGCCGTACTCTGTCGCCTTCAGTTTCGTTAGTTTCGCACGGAATTTCGCGGTAGTACATTTGTGTACACTGGTGGCTCTGACTGACTGTAGGGTCAGATGTGCCTTCGTCATTGGCACTCACGTCTTTAGTTGTCGGTTTCCGACACACTGCTCAGTATTTACAGCCGAGCTCTTCGCCTTGTATCAGGCCACAGAGCACATCTGGCGTCACAGACTATTAAATTGTCGTGCTCACACACACTAGGCGCCCTTCAAAGTCTCTGTGCGTTTTACACCGCCCATCCCTTAGTGCAACTTTATCAGTCGTGTTGGAGCCACTGTGAATTTTGTGGATTCCTGGTCATGTCGGTCTGCCAGGAAACGAGGCTGCTGACGCTGCTGCCAAGGCTGCAGTCCTCTTACCTCAGCCACTAGTTTCTATATTCCCTCCAGTGATCACTGTGTTGCTGTCCATCAGGAGGTAGTGTCCCTTCGGCATCGCCATTGGTCCTTCCTTAAAGGAATAAGCTCAAGATTATTAAGCTTCTCCCAGTGGCATGGGCGACCTCCTCTCGGCTCTGCCGCCTGGAGGAAGTCATTTTAACTCGGTTGCGTATTGGGCACTGTCTTTTTAGCCATCGTCATTTTATAAGTGGCGCTCCCCCACTACTTGTTACACTGCGCCCAAATTTTAACTGTTCGCTTCCTCCCGGCTAAAAGTCCATTTCTTAACCGTTTATGGTCCCACTTGCCGTCTGATTTATCGACCGTTTTAGCAATTGACGCGTGGGCTGTGGACCGCGATTTACTTTCTGTCCGTGAAAGCGATATGACGAAAGGCATTTAATTTTTAGTTTTGGACCTCCGTTTTGTATGGTGACTTTAGTAGCTCTTTCTCCACGTCCCTGTTTTTCAATGTTTTCTATAACGTCAATTGGGATTGACGTTTAGTCATTTTTAACACCTCTGTCTTCGTGTTCTATAGTTTTGACGTGTGCGCATATGACCCCGGTTGTTTTTGCGTCCAAAAACGAGACACTGTACCGCATTCTACGTGAGCATCTCCTCTGACGAGCAGTTTGTCACTGTGAATGGCCACTGCTAGACTATGGCTGAGAGGCAGCTGGACCGTCCAGTTTGAGATGGCTGCCTGACCTGATGTGCTAGATTTCGACAGTCACTGCGCTGTCACTGTTAGGGCCTCATCTACACCTGCTTCTGTTCCAACGCCTGCTCCCATTCCAGCTCTACACACGCCTACTGTCGCCCCCCGCCCCCCCCCCCCCCCCCAGTGCACCTGTACAGTTTTTTCACCTTTTCTGCTACTCTCCCCAACCCTTCCCCCTTTCCCCATCCAACCGTCCCGTCACAACACTACATGTGCTTCCTCCCATAGGCAACACTGCAGCATCCTACACCACCCTTTCCTCATACTGCCCTCCATCCCCATGACACATTTCGTGTGTAAAGCCACATCAGCTGAGATAGCTGTTCTCAGCGTTTAGGCCTTACTACCCTCCCGTGTGTGTGCATGGTTCTTCTTTTTCATCATTTTATGGAGGATTAAGTTCTGTGTTCTTACAATGCCCTTGGTTGATGCTCAACTTCTCTCCATGTGGTGAGTTGTAATCTATCCTATCTCATATTGTTGCCCCATCCGGGATTTTCTAAGGTGTAAATTACACATTTTGACATTCTCAGCATCCTTTGCAGCAACACACCCTAACAGAATCTTAAAATATGTATCAAAGTAAATAATATTGTTTGAGTGGAGAGTAATTCTGCTTCACCTACACTGTCCACATATTCTCGTAACTGTTGTTGCATGCACTATTTGACTAGTGCTGCTCGATTATTCTCATCTCACAGCACGATGGTGGAATGTGGTGTATCACAGGTAATGGGATCTTGGCTTGACCACACACATTGTGAGGATGGTGAAAACCTCTATAAATAGCGCCTCAGTCTTGAGGTGGGCTGTGTGCCAAAGAGATGCGCGGCTGTGGAGATGGAATAGTCGTTAGCGGGCAACCTCTGAGGGACCTGCTCTCCCTCAGTTGTATAAAGTCTACCTAGGCACACAGGGCTCTATCTAGAGACTTTTATTTAACTAGTTCTTCCTGGGACCGAGATGGAGCCTTCCAATTTTTCTCTTCCCCCTCCAGTGGAATCGATGGGCCAGTGGTAGGTACCAACACCCAGTCTAATAACAGGGTTCATCCAGCCAGTCCAACAGGCTCTGTTAACAGTAACAGAATGCATGCTGGTTGTCTGAATGTGTTTGCAATAGTTAAATGCAAAGAGTAGCTTTGATAAAGTTACACTATTCTGCGTATAAAGATGTTTGGAGGGTTTTGCTGGAACTTAAAATCTGTCAAACGCTAACCAAATGGGACGCTGTTGGTAGAAACGTCTAGTTCCCAACAAGTGAACGACATCCAGCACAATGCCCTGTAGAGTATGCAATAGAAAATGAACTGCAGAGTGGGTGAGGCCAGGAAGGTATTGTTGGTGTGATAAACCTAATTGGTGATACAGTGCAATCACTCTTTTACACTGACTATCAACAGCACGAAACTTCCAGAGTATGTTAAGGCAGTATTCCTTAGTCTAGATGTGTGGATTTTTTTTTTCCCTTGAACACAATGCGCCGTTTTAAATACCAGCACTTGGGACTAACTACTGTTCCTGAAAGGGAGACGCCACTTGGGGCAAATGCTGTAAGACTGCCCTTAAAGGAGTCTTTTGTTCATCTCTTTGGAAGTTTGTAAATTTCTCCGGGGATCTCCCGGTTTGGAGTATGGATTGCAGTGTCTCCCTTGAAGAAAGGAAGATGCAGAAGATAAAAACATCAAAGTGCCTCCCATATGGTGAAGCCAAAAAGATCTATAAGGCTATGCAGCTGCCTCCTTTACTTCAGTTCTCAACATCCAAACCGGAAAACCGATGCTGCTACATGAATGAAGATCCCTATTGCTAATACTACTACTACCAGCTGTGTTTTTCAATGCACTTGGGTGCTGGAGTTACTTCGTAGCCCATACCTCCTCCCAGAACGCCAGACAAGGCAGCAGTTACCAATGTTGCAGAACTCCTTGAACCTCCAAAGGTTTGAACTGGCCCACCATCCAGCACTGCCTCTACCACCTTGGTGGTTGTGGCTCCGAAACCTACCCAAGATAAACAAAAATAGACGTCAAAGAACTGGCTGCTAATGGAGACAGGAAGGAAATAGTCTGACTTTAATGTCGTCTAGACTAAGGAGGAGCAAGAAGAGGTTGTTTGACGGCTGGTATACTCTTCCAATAACACACACACACACACACACACACACACACACACACACACACACACACACACACACACACACACACACATTAAGTGGGTTTTTCATTCATAAGAATGGAAAGTTTACTTAACTCAATAGGTATTCGTTGTGGTACATGATCTTGAGTGTAGTCCTCAGCCTCACTGCTGAAGAAGTACAGTGTCTCCTATGTTCACAATTAGGGTTGCTATGTGCTGCCTGGGTCTGTGATAGTGGCGGAGCTAACTGCTACTGTGACTCCTGCAGGGCTGTGACATCATCTGGAGACATTTTTTCAGACAATAGCAGAGCAATTTGCGCTGACTAGTGCCACTGTCAGCCGGGATACAACGTCCTGTCGTTACCGCTACACCATGGAAAACGCTGAGTTGGACACAAGGTCTGGCAATTAAGAGGTCTAAAATTGCCTACTTTGCGTGAGAGAGTTGGACTCTGCACTGTTCGCAGCTTGTGATACCGTGCCCAGTCACGACGAAACCCGTACAGCATGCTGCAAAACTTGCTACCAGCGTCAAAGGAAGTCCTCCGAAGTGGTCTAATTTGATAAGGCAGACAAGCAACTTTCCCAGCAAATGGAAGGAGGGAATTTTGGTGCCTCTTCTCAAACCGGGAAAGTACCAGACGTTTCCCAGTGGTTACTGGAGCGTCGACTTAACGAGCTGTATAGGCAAGACCTTGGAGCGAATGGTTAACGGTGGTTTGGTCTGAGTGTTAGATACAAGGCAGCTCGTAAGTCGCTCTCAGTGTCGATTCAGGAGATAGCTATCCATTGTCGGCAACGAGACCCTGCAAGAGACCGCTATACAGCAGGGTTTCCTGTGCAAATAGCCTCATTCTTTATCAGTAAAATATACGACACGTCTTGGAGACACCATATTGTAAGGCAGCCCCACCAATAGGGCTTCTGTGATCTCCCTTCCTTTATGCGGTCGTTTTTATTGAAGCACTTTTTTTTCAGTTCCAAGTCGTTGACATGTTGTCGAATAGTTTCGAGCAGGAGGATGTCGCTCAAGGCAGTGTTGTTATTGCTACCATCTTCGCCATATCCATAAACAGTATCATATGTATGGTAAAGAGTGCCATACAATGTTCGTTATTTGTGAATGATTTTGCAGTGTTCCGTTCCTCCTTCGGTATTGCAACAGCACATCGTCAGTTGCAAGTGAAAGTAGAAAGGATTGATTGATTAGGAGCGGGCTGCAAACACCGCCTTTCTATTTTCTGCAGAGAATAGTGTGTGTGTGTGTGTGTGTGTGTGTGTGTGTGTGTGTGTGTGTGTGTGTGTGTGTGTGTATTTTTAATTTACTTGAACTGCATATGTGGAACACCATTCTCGCTTTTAAAGCCTGTGCAGTTTCTATGCCTCATTTTTGACTCCACACTATTGTGGTTACCACACCTGAAGGCAAGTTCCCAGAAGACACTAAACATTTTAAAGTTTCTTTGCCACAGGTTTTGGGGAGCGTGTGAGGTATGTCTGCTCCAGTTTTACAGGGTTTACATGCAGGCCTGACTGGACTTTAAGTGCCTAAACAGAGGGACTCTTTTTGTTCCTCCGTTTTCCCACAGTTTGTCCTCTAAATTCGGTTGTCTCCAGAGTTCACTGTATTCGATGGCAAATTTCCATGATCCTTAGGGCCTTGTACGAGACGAGATGTGCCATGCCTGCTAAATTCCTCATGTTCCAACCCTCCCTCCCCCTGAGTTGCCTTCAGTCTCTACAATGCTTGTATCCAACTGATAAAGTATTCCAGGATGTACAGAACGCCTTCCTCTGGCCACAAAGCCTGGAAAAGGAAGACACTCTGCTGGGTGCCAGGGCACACGGGTATTGTGGGGAACGAAAGAGCGGCTGTAGCAGCCGAGGAGTCGTCGTGTTGTAGTCCTTGGTTAGTTTCGTGTGTCATTCCCCTTGCATGCTATTGTCACACTGCTGAGGTGAAGAGTCGTGCATCGACGGAAAGAGGAGTGGTAGGAACTGACAGCTGACAAGCTGCTCATAGTGAAGACCACTATGTGGCCACAGTGTACCACCTTCCTTCCACATAGGCGGGACGAGGTTCTCCTTACTTGTCTACACGCAGGCCACCGCTCTGTCGCATGAATTCTTGCTCAGGCGAGAGGACCCTCCGACATGAGCTGCTTGTGGCATACAGATCACCGTCCACCACATTTTATTAGACTGTGTTTTACTTTCGGAGGAGAGAGCAGCAGCGGATTTCCTGACAGACGTGCCCTCTATTTCAAGCAACATGCAAACGAATGTGGCAAGAGCTTTAAGGTTCAGAGATCTGTTCGACTTCTCTCCAAAAAGTTTAGGGTGTCGTTCTTAACGTGTTATCTGGGCGATTGCCTCACCCACGATTTTTGTAACTGATCAGACAGACTCATTCCTCGTACCTTTCTTTCAGCTTCTGTAGTTTTACTTCTGTTCCCAGATGTAGCACCTTTCACCTGCTCTTTTGTATGAAAGGCCTGTGAGATCGAGTGGTTGTGTGTGTCAACGTGAGGTTGGAGTGAGCGAATGGGTGTCATTTTATGAGATTTCCTCCTCACTGTGTGACTCGCCCCCCCCCCCCCCCCCCCCCCCACGAACACACACAGTGAAAGAGAAACAGGACTATGGATCCCCATAAGGGTTTGGATAAAGTCTATTACCACAGACACATGCGTGGTGGTCCAAATCCACCAAAACACCTCGATTTTTTGTCACTTTGATACGAGAACTGTCATCCTAAAGGAAGAACCAATGTGTTGTTTTCTTCATCAGAATGGCTTGGAAATAACTTCGTTGCTCATCGGTTGGTTGCACCTCTTAAGCCTCGAAATACCTTTTATTATAAATGAAGTATCCGTTTAATCAAAGCGTCGGTGTAACATCACAGAGCCATTCCTAGCGTACGCTGCCCCTCATAAGCGATCATCCTGAGGGCCTCTCGAGGTTTGTCGTGTTGAGGACCTGCACGCCGTTCACATAGAGACAGTTAACGATATGCTTCTGTGTGCTCCGCCAATCCGTTTTGTGTAAGATATTTTGACGACCGACCAGACCATTTTCATAGGGTTGTGTTGGGGTGGCGAGGACGTGAGACGACTAAACTCGTGGCACTGGGAGGGGACGATCATGTCGGTCGTCGAAATATTGTGCACGAATTGGAAATGACTAATCTGAACACGCGGAAGTGAACTGTCGATGGCTTGTGTGGAGGAAACCGAGCAGTAGATTAATTCACATAAATGGATGGCACTGTGGAAGGCTCGAAACATGCTGTTTACATCTTTGTTTACTGCAAGGCGGCGATTTTGTGGGCTGGAGTAAGCAAGACTCGCTAGTGTGTAAGCAAGCTGCAAACGTCTGCGAAATCCAAAAATACATTTATGGTGTTTATTCGGAGTCTTGACAAGAGAACAAGAGGATGAAAATTTAGGTGCTTGGTTACTTATAGTGAGGCATCCATAGTTCCCTTCTGTCATGTTCGCCATCTGTCTTAGATTTAGATGGGAACCTCCCCTTGTAAGCTTGTCCGCTCGTGTGTTGTGATATACATTCGTAGGATTTGCTAATTCATTCAGAGAAGGACTTTTCGTATGTCTGACGTCAATTAAGTTTTCACACGCAACCTCAGTTTTGTACAGAATCTCACGTTTGGTGAAAGGAACGAGTACAGGATTCTATAAACATTACTAATAGACTGTTAACGGTCAGAGCATGTGCAATAGGTTCCTAGGTATGCGAGTGGCACGAAGACTTCGTAAGTAAAAGAGCCCAGTACTTTGTTCTCGACGGCGAGTGTTCATCAGAGACAAGGTTAACGTCAGCAGTGCTCCAGGAAAGCAAGATAGGGCCGCTGTTGTTGTCTATACACACAAATGATATGGCGGACAGGGAGCAGCAATCTACTGTTTGCTGCTCATGCTTTGGAGTATGGGAGGGTGTTGAGGATGACTGTATGATGATAGATGATGAATTGGCCAAAATTTCTAGTTGGTATGACGTATGGCAGCTCGTTCTAAAGTAGGAAAGTGTACGTTAATGCAGATGAGTATGAAAAAAAACTCATAATGTTAAGATATAGTGTGAGTAGTGCTCTGCTTCACACAGTCACCTCATTTAAATATCTCTGCATAACGTTGCAAAGGTACGTGAAATGGAATGAGCACGTGAGAATTGTGGCAGGTAAAGCGAATGGTCAATTTCGGTTTATTGGGAAAATTATTGGGAAAGTGTGGTTCATCTGTAAAGGAGACGACATACAGGGCACTGATGCAGCCTGCTCTTGAATACTGTTAGTGTCTGTGATCTGCACCAGGTCAGATTAAAGGAAGATATCAAAGCAATTCAGAAGCGGTTTGCTCATTCGTTGCGGGTAGGTTTGAACAACACAAGAATATTAGAGATTCTTTGGGAACTCAAACAGGAATCACTGGAGAGAAGGCGACGTTCTTTTCGAGAAACTTACGAGGAAATGTAGGGAACTGGAATTTGAAACTGACTGCAGAACTATTCTAGTCCTGCCAAATATACATGTTGCGTAAGAATCATGTAGTTAAGACAGGTGAAATTCGGGCTCATATGCAAGCAAATTGTCGTTTTCAGCTCCCTCTGTTAGCAAGTGAAACAGCCTTGAAATGACAAGAAGTGATACTGGGTACCCTCCGCCACGCACTGTACAGTGGCTTGCGGTGTATGTACGTGTGTGTAGGTAGTTTGTCGGTAAGGAGACGATTTCTTGCCTTCGCAGAAAAAGGGTATTTTTGATATAAATGCACCAATTGTACGTCACTATCCGCTTTTTGTCCGTATACTTTGTGCATTTTTCCAGTGAGGAGATTCCATTCCCCAAGTGTGGCTGTAAGATTTCCGAACCTATCCTTGGCGGGAATAACAACGTTGTTCATCTAGAGTACAACAGCCAGGGGATGCAAGTGTCTCGAGCTAGCCTGGTGGTGGTGGTGGTGGTGGTGGTGGTGGTGACTCGGCCCCTTAGGTGTTGGAATACGTGGTTGTCATGTGGTTGTCATTGTGTACCAAATCTGTTTCCAACTGCCACAACAGCTTCATGTGCAGGTAAATTTTCCTGATAAGATGACTTCTTTCCGTTTGTAATCCAATCTTCTTCCCGCATGTTTGTCGCCACTAGGTTGGCAACCAAAACTTGCATAGTATTTTTTCCCCATTGCAAGTTGAACTGTGAATAAAAATCATAATTTTTTTCTTGCAGAGAAAAAAAATCACAATGCTTTCGACATAAACCTTTCAATCTCTTGTGCATGCCACCTGTGTACCAGTTACTATGATGCTACTGATTTCCTCGCACGAAGCAATGTACCCAGTCATTGCAGCAAATTATCAAACAAAAACTCGGTTGAATTTTTTGATATGCTCCAAAATTTTGTGAACTACTTTTTGCACTTCATTTGAGTACTAAACGAACATGATGTACACCTTGAATAAGACTTACTCTTCATGGCCAAAGTACGACGCCTCGTCATGATCAATGAACGACGTCTCTTGATAAAATTCCGGAACTTTTTCCACAAAAGTTTCTGCGCTTACCTTTTACTAATTGTGCTTGGTCTCCTTCTAAATACTCTCTTGCACAATTGATACACCGCTCCAAATGCTGTTTCTACTTCCAGAAGCAGTCTTGGTATGCCTTTTGCTGGTTCGCGTGAAGTGTCGTCTTCGAATTTTCTTGCCTTGCCTATCATTGCAAATCTTCGTTGTTTTAACGTCTCAATATCATAAACGTAGATCCACGTCTCATCATCAGTTAAGATTATCTCAACGAACATCTGGTTCCCATTTGCGCCATACAAAAGCTCTTCACAGATTCAGAGGTGAAGGTCTTTCTCGTCTTGACTCCATAGCCGTGTGACCAACCTGGCGGCAACACGATGCAGTGTCGGGGTTTTGTGACATGATCCAACTGAAATAGTACATTCTTCTGCAGTCTCTCGGACATTCTGTCTTAGATTGGCACGCACAGTTTCGTTGACGTTCCTGACATGAGCGTCATCGGTAGACGTCGAAGGGCGTCCTGAACGGGCGTCATCATAAACTTCCGTCTTCGCATATTTAAACCGCGTGATACACAGAATACGGCTTTGGCGCTCAACAACGTAGAATTTCTGCATCTTGTGCGTGTCTGTAAATGTTTTCTAGAATTTCACGCAAAATGTAACTCAACGTGTTGCTCCTCTAACTCTGCCATCCCGAAATTCACAAACTGTGCGACAAAACATTATACTCGGTGAAGCTCTGAGCAATAACTTACGGACCTACAGCAATGAAACTTTTGACAGTTACACATTAAATACAGGTGTGTACAAGGATGACACCACTTGGTTCCAACACACCACTAGCGCAATTACGAATGTTTACGAAATTTTGAAAAGACAATATTCTTTCTTAAGATATTTCTATGGCATCTCCTATTTTCAACACCTTGAATTGTTAATTGTGTAGTAGATCACTCTGCACTTTGTCGATATGTTAATGAATGACTACAATTTCGGAATCCCCTTCAATTGACCATTTCTCAACTGCTGTTAGTGTCGCAGTGGATATTTCGTAATCTTGCACCAGTTTCGGACGTATTTTCGTCAGTGTTAAACTGTTTTAAACTTTCTGGTGGTGTGATATTCAGAGTCATTGTTTGAGTGGAATGTATACGACATGCCTGAGTAAAAAGAAGTGGTTAGATCTAATGTGTGGAACTATTGAAACCTATTTCACTGTGGAGCGTTACAACACTACCTCCATTCAGATCATTCATTGTCAGTTCTCTGCAAGGCCAGGAAATTTTCTCCCTGTAACCATAATGGGATCATTCACCAGTCACAGTTTTTTATTTAGAGAGGACTATTCTTGGTTTTCATTCAGATGGCTTGCTGGTTCATTTAACGCAATGGGTAGCTAAATTGTTGTCTGATGACTTAGTTATGTAACAGTTTGTTCCACAAAAATCAGTTAAATACAGCAGCATACTCGGTTGGCAAGGCACTGTGAAGGACTGGTTATCTGACCCTCCAGGGGGTTCACAGAACTAGTGAATAAGTGCACGGCTGTCATGGGTCCCCAGCCTTTGCAGCATTACTTCCTTTCCATGCTACAAGCTTGTACTTCCACTATTCCCCCCGTCTGCCTACCCATCAGATAGTTTTCTTGGTGCACACCTTGTTGGGATCTGTTTTATGGCAGGGAATCGAGTTTTCACTTCAGACATTTTCTGTAACTTCTCGTTAAATAAAAACATAGTCCCCATTCTTGGGTTTGACTAGCCACCTATTTCCAAAGTTCTCCGGAAAAGCATATCGTGCAGAGGAGGTCACCCAATGCAGTGGATGCTCCAAATTTTGTGCCTTTCCATCATTGCACCCTTCGCAATGCATTACTGGCCAGGTAGTTATTGGTGAGGCGTGGTGGAGTGTACGGGAAAAGTTCCAATTCAGAGTGGTGTCACAACAGCAGATGAGCTGCAAATGTAGTAGATGAAGTTATCTTCCACTGGCAGTCATACAGCCCAGCAGTCTCTATGGAAGGAAAGACCCCTCTTAATCCAGAGAGATACAACCTTAAAATGTTCCCTTCCTTGGCTATGCCATGGGAGAACCATAGGGTTAAGTGGCAAGCAGAGAAAGATGCTCTCCACAACATGGTTTGCATAAGGACTGATGGGGATTCCTTGTTGGCCGCAAAAAGAACTTATAAGACAAGTTTGTGGAAGTGGCAGTCATCCGTATAATGAAAAGTGGGTCAGTTTTGATCAAAGCAGCATCCCCTGCCCAGTCACAGGTGCTGCTTGCTTACAACACGCTGGGTGACATACAGGTGACTGTCACTCCTCCATTGTTGTTGTTGTGGTCTTCAGTCCTGAGACTGGTTTGATGCAGCTCTCCATGCTACTCTATCCTGTGCAAGCTTCTTCATCTCCCAGTATCTACTGCAACCTACATCCTTCTGAATCTGCTCAGTGTATTCATCTCTTGGTCTCCCTCTACGATTTTTACCAACCACACTGCCCTCCAATGCTAAATTTGTGATCCCTTGATGCCTCAAAACATGTGCTACCAACCGATCCCTTCTTCTAGTCAAGTTGTGCCACAAACTTCTCTTCTCCCCAATCCTATTCAATACCTCCTCATTAGTTACGTGATCTACCCACCTTATCTTCAGCATTCTTCTGTAGCACCACATTTCGAAAGCTTCTATTCTCTTCTTGTCCAAACTAGTTATCGTCCATGTTTCACTTCCATATATGGCTACACTCCATACAAATACTTTCAGAAACGACTTCCTGACACTTAAATCTATACTCGATGTTAACAAATTCCTCTTCTTGAGAAACGATTTCCTTGCCATTGCCAGTCTACATTTTATATCCTCTCTACTTCGACCATCATCGGTTATTTTACTCCCTAAATAGCAAAACTCCTTTACTACTTTAAGTGTCTCCTTTCCTAATCTAATTCCCTCAGCATCACCCGACTTAATTTGACTACATTCCATTATCCTCGTTTTGCTTTTGTTGATGTTCATCTTATATCCTCCTTTCAAGACACTGTCCATTCCATTCAACTGCTCTTGCAAGTCCTTTGCTGTCTCTGACAGAATTACAATGTCATAGGCGAACCTCAAAGTTTTTACTTCTTCTCCATGAATTTTAATACCTACTCCGAATTTTTCTTTTATTTCCTTTACTGCTTGCTCAATATACAGATTGAATAACATCGGGGAGAGGCTACAACCCTGTCTTACTCCTTTCCCAACCACTGCTTCCCTTTCATGCCCCTCGACTCTTATAACTGCCATCTGGTTTCTGTACAAACTGTAAATAGCCTTTCGCTCCCTGTATTTTACCCCTGCCATCTTCAGAATTTGGAAGAGAGTATTACAGTTAACATTGTCAATAGCTTTCTCTAAGTCTACAAATGCTAGAAACGTAGGTTTGCCTTTTCTTAATCTTTCTTCTAAGATAAGTCGTAAGGTCAGTATTGCCTCACGTGTTCCAACATTTCTACGGAATCCAAACTGATCTTCCCCGAGGTCGGCTCCTACCAGTTTTTCCATTCGTCTGTAAAGAATTCGCGTTAGTATTTTGCAGCTGTGACTTATTAAACTGATAGTTCGGAAATTTTCACATCTGTCAACACCTGCTTTCTTTGGGATTAGAATTATTATATTCTTCTTGAAGTCTGAGGGTATTTCGCCTGTCTCATACATCGTGCTCACCAGATGGTAGAGTTTTGTCTTGACTGGCTCTCCCGAGGCCATCAGTAGTTCAAATGGAATGTTGTCTACTCCCGGGGCCTTGTTTCGACTCAGGTCTTTCAGTGCTCTGTCAAACTCTTCACGCAGTATCTTAACACCCATTTCGTCTTCATCTACATCCTCTTCCATTTCCATAATATTGTCCTCAAGTACATCGCCCTTGTATAAACCCTCTATATACTCCTTCCACCTTTCTGCCTTCCCTTCTTTGCTTAGAACTGGGTTGCCATCTGAACTCTTGATATTCATACAAGTGGTTCTCTTCTCTCCAAAGGTCTCTTTAATTTTCCTGTAGGCAGTATCTATCTTACCCCTAGTGAGACAAGCCTCTACATCCTTACATTTGTCCTCTAGCCATCCCTGCTTAGCCATTTTGCACTTCCTGTCGATATCATATTTGAGACGTCTGTATTCCTTTTTGCCTGCTTCTTTTACTGCATTTTTGTATTTTCTCCTTTCATCAATTAAATTCAATATTTCTTCTGTTACCCAAGGATTTCTATTAGCCCTCGTCTTTTTACCTACTTGATCCTCTGCTGCCTTCACTACTTCATCCTTCAGAGCTACCCATTCTTCTTCTACTGTATTTCTTTCCCCCATTCCTGTCAATTGTTCCCTGATGCTCTCCCTGAAACTCTGTACAACCTCTGGTTCTTTCAGTTTATCCAGGTCCCATCTCCTTAAATTCCCACCTTTTTGCAGTTTCTTCAGTTTCAATCTGCAGTTCATAACGAATAGATTGTTGTCAGAATCCAAATCTTCCCCAGGAAATGTCTTACAATTTAAAACCTGGTTCCTAAATCTCTGTCTTACCATTATATAATCTATCTGATACCTACTAGTATCTCCAGGATTCTTCTAGGTATACAACCTTCTTTTATGATTCTTGAACCAAGTGTTGGCTATGATTAAGTTATGCTCTGTGCAAAATTCTACAAGGCGGCTTCCTCTTTCATTCCTTCCCCCCAATCCATATTCACCTACTATGTTTCCTTCTCTCCCTTTTCCTACTGACGAATTCCAGTCACCCATGACTATTAAATTTTCGTCTCCTTTCACTACCTGAATAATTTCTTTTATCTCGTCATACATTTCATCTATTTCTTCATCATCTGCAGAGGTAGTTGGCATATAAACTTGTACTACTGTAGTAGGCATGGGCTTTGTGTCTATCTTGGCCACAATAATGCGTTCACTATGCTGTTTGTAGTAGCTAACCCGCACTCCTATTTTTTTATTCATTATTAAACCTACTCCTGCATTACCCCTATTTGATTTTGTATTTATAACCCTGTAATCACCTGACCAAAAGTCTTGTTTCTCCTGCCACCGAACTTCACTAATTCCCACTATATCTAACTTTAACCTATCCATTTCCCTTTTTAAATTTTCTAACCTACCTGCCCGATTAAGGGATCTGACATTCCACGCTCCGATCCGTAGAACGCCAGTTTTCTTTCTCCTGATAACGACGTCCTCCTGAGTAGTCCCCGCCCGGAGATCCGAAGGGGGGACCATTTTACCTCCGGAATATTTTACCCAAGAGGACGCCATCATCATTTAATCATACAGTAGAGCTGCATGTCCTCAGGAAAAATTACGGCTGTAGTTTCCCCTTGCTTTCAGCCGTTCGCAGTACCAGCACAGCAAGGCCGTTTTAGTTAATGTTACAAGGCCAGATCAGTCAATCATCGAGACTGTTGCCCTTGCAACTACTGAAAAGGTTGTTGCCCCTCTTCAGGAACCACATGTTTGTCTGGCCTCTCAACAGATACCCCTCCGTTGTGGTTGCACCTACAGTACGGCCATCTGTATCGCTGAGGCACGCAAGCCTCCCCACCAGCGGCAAGGTCCATGGTTCATGGGGGGGCAGTCCCCCATAACATTCTAAATATAATTCAGGGCATCATTGGCCGCCAAGTTCTGCTCTTGCAATCTGATGAGCTGTGCACCAGTTTGGAGTGAGGGGTGTACACTGCGTTCATCATGAACATGGGGGACCAATGGACAATGGGTTGCTATAGGTGCCTTCATCTTGGCCTGTGAGGGCAATTAATTGCCTGAAAAGGTCAAGGTGATTATATACCGATATGTGATGTGAAACTGTATGCCCCCCCCCCCCTTCCACGATGCAGTGCTTAAAATGTCAACTGCGGAATGCACCATTCCCCCCTGCTCACCAGGATGCACCATTTTCCAGAGTGAAGATAAGAATACGAGACCCTGGATGATCTAACTTGTCAAGAGCCAAACAAGTATGAGTGGTTGCACCCAGCACGTATAAATGTCATATGCTGCAGCTGTCATGACCTTGCCTGCTTTGGCAACAGTACTCTCACCAGCTACATCTCCGACAGTGGGGCTTCAGGGCTGCTTGACCAAGCCTCCCCCCCCCCCTTACCCATAGTTGGCAACTCTCCTCCTGCTACTTCCACCTCACCTACTTGAAAATCATGGACTTCCCACCCATCAGGGACATTGGTCCCCCACCTCCCAGCCAGACAAGTCATGTTCCTCTGGCTTGTCTAGCCAGAAAGAGGTCCCTTGGGACATGGGACACTTGCTTCCAGGGTTTCCACTGGTCTGCAAACACTCTAAGAAGAAGAAGTATCGAAAGTCCTCAAACAAGAAAATTCTGGTAGCCCCCACACCACCAAATCGCGCCTGTTCCATTCCTGTGACCAAGGAAGAGATTCTGGTGTCCCATGAGGCCCAGATGGTACCACGTAGTGGAACCCAGAACCTGTGTATATCGATGCTATAGCCCCTCAAGCTATGGCAGCACGTGACCCTAAGGCATAGCCACCTCCTTGGTCGCTTTACGGCCCCACAGTACTTCAACATTATTATTCTCCAGTGGATCTATAGCAGTTTTTTCCACCTCCAGGCTGAGCTATGACATCTTTCAAACACTTCCTCTGCCTTCCATATTGCCCTTCAGGAGGCTCGTTTTCCACCAATGCAGACCCTGGCCCTTCATTGATAGGGTGGGTATTATAAGACTTGTGCTACCTATGACAGGGTGTCAAGCAGAGTTTGCACATATATTCAGGACACTCTTTGTAGTGAACTTGTGCCTCTTAATACACCTTTAGAGGCTGTGGCTGTTTGAGTAAGGGCATTTCAGAATATCACCTACTGCAGTGTTAACCTCCCCCACCCCCAACGGTAAAGTGTGTCAGAATATACTGTAATCATTGGTTTCTCTGCTTCCCCCACCTTTTTGGGGATTTCAATGCCCATAACTTTTTTTTGGGGTGGCACTACAATCATTGGCCGTGGCAAAGACCATGAAAGTGTACAGCCACAACCTGACCCTTGCCTACTGATTTCTGGTAGCCCCACAAACTTCAGCTTGGTGCATGCAACTTTCTTGGTTATTGACCTTCGTGTCTGCATTCCTTGTCTTCTCCCATCCATCCATCCATCCCTCCCCAAGAGAGTCCACGATGACATGTGGTGACCACTTCCTGATGTCTTCTCTGCCGAGATGGGCTCTCAAACAATGTTGACCAGGGTACTTTCACATCTTCTGTCACCCTTGGCTTCCTAATGCATGGAGATATTGATGAGGCAGCTGAGAATATGAATGCACTCAATCTTTGGCAGCTGAATTGGAGATCCCCTGTCTGTGGACCTGCCCCAAAAGAAGACAGTACCTTGGTGGTCATAAAATGGTACAGAGGCCATTAGAGATTGTATGTTGGCTCTCCAATGCTCTAAGCAGCACTCACAAAGCACCTTATCACCTGTAAGCAGCTTCATGTTCGGGCCTGCCACCTAACAAAACAAAGGAAATAAGTTTGCTGGAAATGGAATCATTAAACCATAAGACTATGTACCTCTCCTGTCAGGTTTGGGCTAAGATCAGAGATCTCTATGGATATCAGACACCTACAGATGAGCCTCGTATTACTTTGAATGGCACTGTCTGCACCGACCCAGGTGCCATTACTGAACATTCTGCTCTTCTTTATGCCCGGGCATCTGCATCTGAGCATTATCAACCTGCCATTTGTCTCCTGAAAGAGTGGATGGAGGAAAAGCAATTATCTTTCACTACACACCACTGGAGCCATGTAATGCTCCATTGAGCAAGTGGGAATTTGTCGGTGTCTTAGTCCACTGCCCTGATACAGCCCTAACACGAGACCACATCCGCATCCAAGTGATTAAACATCTATCAGGGTACTGTTGGTGTCATAGCTTTACCATCTTTAACAGCATCAGGAGTGAGGGCAAGTTCATATCACAATGGCAAGAAAGTATATTTGTCCCACTACTGAAACCGCGTAAGCACCTTCTAGAGATGGGCCATTATAGCCCAGTTAGTATCACCAATGCTCTCTGTAATTTTCATGAATGCAGGGTGAGCCAGCAGTTGTGTTGGCTCTTTGGGTCTCGGGATGTTCTTGCTTCATCCCAGAGTGGAAGCAAGTTTTGTGTAGAGGTTTATGAATTCTTATGCCAGATAGGTACCACTGCAGCAAAGTGAGGGAGATCTAGCAATGAAGTGGATCAAAAATCCAAGCAAAGAACAGTAGAGTACCAACAGCCCATGTGCCACCAAAGGATATAAGACTGGACCATGTCTGTCACTTGGAAGTAAGGCAGAGATGCAAATTTCCTGAATATAATGAATCTATATGGGTTTATTGTGAAAAGTATGTAGTCCCACTGTGCAGTAACAAAAATGAAGTGCTTTAACACTAGAACTGCTGATACTTGGACGTACCTACAGTAGAACCACAGCTGGGTCACTAATGACCCGCAATCTTTTCCTTTATTTCCCCTATGTCAGTGGGTTATTGTTACTGCTAATCAATCTATTGTTAGAAGCACTATGATATTTAGAATGAAATTAACAAAAATAAACCATGTTTACACAAATTATAACTTAATATTTTAAAACTTACATGTATATGCTGAGTGTTTTTACTGGCTACCGTTACATAATGAACACAAATAATAGTCTTTTGATGTACATTTGTTGCACACAGTTTTCCTGCAGATGTGACACTTTACAAATGATTTGTTTCCTTCACAGTTAGACTTTACAAGGCAACGTTCACTTTTTTTGTCTGTCAGGATCATCTTCAGGTCTGACAGGGACGCTAGTTTTTCTAGTCGCTGCGTACTTCTCAGCAAGCTCCTCCACCAGCTGCAGGATGAAATCCCTGCATTTCAATTTTTTATCATTTAGAGAATTGAACAATACCCACGCATTTATCCCAGCCAAATCCAGCAAGTTGTAAAATGTGTGAACAAGCCAATGTCTCGATGGTGCTTTGACAGACTATTTGCGAGCCATTTGGTCAACCACGTCCACTCCATATTTAGAGCAGTTATAAAACGTAACAGTATCTGGCTTCTTTTTATACCATCCTCAATCATCACATAAGGATGCATAGTGCTCAGAATCAGGACATTCTTGTTGCTCTTACAATGATAAACAGTCAAGTGTGGTATCATCTTTTTTTCAACAATACTGTGCTTTATAACTGTTCTCTTGCCTTTTTGATATAGACTGGTATTTCCCTGCGAGATAGATTTATTGTTCCCACAAGACTCATAGAATTAGCTTTCAGTGTGTCAGAGAGTGCTAAGGAGGTGAAAAAATTGTCACATGTGACATTTATTCCTTTTTTGAGGTAAGGTTGCATAAATTTTTTTTAGAACAAAGCCACCAAGACGCTCATCACTCCGCCTAGTATCATCCTTTCCAATATAAGGGATAGCATTCACAATATATTTTAAGTCTTTATCTACCGCCATCCAACACTTTTGCCCGTATTTGTCCGGATTTGAGGCCATAAACTGCGTGAATCTGCAATGGCACTTTGAAGGAAAAAGCTGTTCGTTGATTGTTATATATGGACCCGGTATGTAGCTAGACTGCACATTCGCAATGAACTCACTCCAGATTTCTGATACCAAAGCAAACTTGTCTTCTCTTAGTCATTCTGATCTTGTGGATCTATTGTCAAATCTGAGATAACGCATTGTATCTCTGAATCTGTCACAAGCCGTTGTTGATTTCACAAAATTATTTCCCCACTTCACTGACCACTTGTGTCCAGTTCTAAGCTCTTAGCTCCAATAGCACCATGGACGTACAATATAGCTATAAAAGCTTCCAGTTCTTTGATTTTTATAGTCCATTCATCTGAGCTCAGTACACGAGGTGCTTCAGTTTCTGTACATTTTAGAATATGTTTCATAACTTTGTCCATTATCATTAGATGCTGTGCACTCTAACAGGTCTCACTCACGTTTTGTTTTGCATGTGGAGATGGTCCTGTCCTATCTTTGAAAACATTCTGTTGTCAATATCTTCCAGATGAACAGTCACCTAATACTCCAACTTTCCAGGTTGTTCCATCGGGTGCTACAATATCTCTACCTGAAGGAAACTGAAGTAGTCCAGAACCCTGGGCAGTTTGTTGTCCACACTGACCTTCAGGACATCCACTTCCTTGAGTTGACTTAGTCTCTGTGGCAGCTGTTCCTGTAATAGTAGTTATACACATTAGAACGTGATTTAATATTGAATATATTGTGTAATATTAGAACAAAAAACACCTTCATAAATGTAACATATAACTTGAAAAATTTCAACAGGAAACAATGTATAAACATAAGTGTTGCAATTCAAATTACTGTCTATGCAACATATACATAAACAAAAATCATTATAAAACACACACATAAAAAAGCATACCTTTCTCATCAGCATACAGTAGAACCTTCAGGAGTAAGATATGGAAATTCTTCCTCAGATAGAGACTCCAGTGGTTCACCCTCAGATTCATTATTTAAAATCTCATTTAGAGCATTTATAATGTCCGTTATGTGCATAGAAATATGGCCATAGCGTATTTGTCAGGTCAGACTTGTTTGAACCTGTCTTTCTCATCCCCTGCTGAAAACTGGAACATCAGCCAGAAGTGAAGTAAAAATGAGTTTCGCGATTATTGACCAAACACACTCTAACAATAGGCATGAAACTATATGAAAAATGAGATTGTTATAGCGACTGCGCTGGGCGGGTTAGAACTGACCCATCCGCAGTTCTAGGTGAATCTTCATATTTCTCTTTTATGTTATCACCATAAAATGTGAAATGAAGTATAATCACTAATTACATTATTTCATAAAAGTCACAGAAATGTAACACTCTAGGCAATAATACAAAAGAGTGACAAACAAAAAAATTATCAAGTGGGTCACTCGTGGTTCTAGTGTTATGGCATTTCATATGCAAGAGGACGAAATGGTTAGTACTGAAATCAGCTGAAAAATGTAGGATTAATTCTGTCTTGTATTTAAATAATTTTTCTTCATATAATCTCCTGAGACTTAAGTACTTTATTTTATTTTTCCTCTCTTCTAATATCAGTTAAGAAGTGTGTGTGTGTGTGTGTGTGTGTGTGCATAAATATTTGTGTTTGCATAAATATTCCTCAAACTACTCTGAAGTGTATTTCAGAGGGTATTTTGGAAGGCACCATGTGTTAGGATTTCTCCTCATTGCAATTGCATATGGACTGAGTGAATAATGGATGATTAACTGCCTTTATGTATACAGTAAATAGCCTAATTTGGTCTTCAGAGTTTCTAAGAGAGCTAAATGCATGAGGCTGAAGAATATTTCTAGATTCTTCACTAATACTGGTTCTTGTATTCTCATAAGGTGACTTTTGTGGGATAATTTGTATCTGTTTTCTCAGGATTATTGTTCCCATCAGTCAAGCAAACCTGTAACCATCCGTGACATCCTCCTTTGTATACATTCAGTCAGTTGAACAAATGGTCTGATCCCTCACACTTTTAACAATTATCTAAATTTGGCCACACAGATGAATTGGAGTCATCCATCTGTTATGGACCTTGTAAAACTGTTCCATTTTGAATTCCTGAAAATTATTATTGTCTTAGTTTACTGTACAATTATTTTGAATCATTGATAATACAGTAAAAGTATGACATTTTTTTTTCATTTTGTCCAATCCAGAGTTTTACCTTTCTATGCATCAAATCAAGTTACCAATCTTTGCCCCACTTTGAATTTTTTTCATATATGATTCATTATTTCTGCAAATCTTTCCTGACAATAATTCATTATTGGTAAGTATCATTTGTGAAAAGTCTGAGGTTGCTATTAGTACTGTTGGTCAGCTCATTAACATAAAATAAGAATGACTAGAATTCCAGCACTGTCCTCTGGTCCAAGTCAGAAGCTATTCTTACTTGGTTTGATGAGTCTCCATCCAAAATTTCATACTTCATTTATCTAGTGCGTCACTTTATTAAATGATTGAATGTTTGTACAGTTTTTTCTTTTTTTAAACTCATGGTCCTGAGTTCCACAGACATCATTGTGGAAGTGCCTCCCTTCCAACAGGCAGGTAATAAATTTCTTGGTTTCCCTTGTAGTGCTTGACCCAGGTTTGCTTGAACCAACAGTGCTGACCTATGGAATGCGGTGACACACACTTCCTATTTCCACATCTGTCAAAGGGTGTTAACCATCTCTCCCAACCAGTGTGAATGGTGTTGACAAAATGGAAATGGGGTGAGAGGATAGAGGCAAGTGAAAGAAGAGACTTTGTATACTGTCCAAACACTGTCTTTGGTTGCTCCAGCACTAGTAAAGGATATAGTTTTTGCACATCTGCCTATTATTTGACACTTTATCTCCATGGTAAAACTTCTTCTCCCATAACCCTACCAAATAGTATAGTGAGAGGAGCCCTCCTCTATTCTTATTACAGTGGTTTGCAGAGTATATATGTAGACATATTGCAGTCTTTGTAATAGTGATTTTCACTCAAATTTTGTTGATTTACATTTATTTAAGTGCTGAACTTTATTTTCTTTCAGGAAAGAAAATCTGATGGTGATAGCGATTCATCAGTCTCTCCTAGAAAGCGAAGACGAAGTGATAATGCAGGTAAGCTGTTTACACGCTACTGCAATGTCTCTGTTATGAGAATTTTGTGAAATGTGATCTTCCATACTCAGCAAATGGGAAGTGATTCTCCATTACATAAGTGGCATTTGTCACCCACTTGATAATTCATATTCCTATCCCAGGAAAAAGCAAACAAAAATGTTGTTCATGGTTCATTTTGGGAATTTCTCTTAGAGCTGTCTGCATTCCTGAAATCAGAGGTCATTAGAAGTGAAAATAAATATCTGTATTTTCTAGAATGTAAAACTTCTCTTCCATGTTTGGCATTTATTCATTACTTCATTCACCTCAAGCCACCTGTGTTAGACTATATATTTGCTGGTGGTTACTTGACACCATGCTGTTTGTTGATCTGCCCATCTAATAACATTATCTACACCCTACGTCTACACTCTACAAACAACTATACAGTTCATAACAGGGGGTACACCTCACTGCCCGTTATTAGCGTTTTCTTCCCCTGTTCCATTCGTGTATGGGGTGCAAGAAGAATTATTGTTTTAATGGCTCCACGCAAGCTGTAATCAATCTAATCACCTCCTCAAAATTCCTGTGGAATTGGTATATACGGGGTTGTAATATGTTCTGAGTGGCATAATTTGAATCGAGTTCCTAATACTTAGTAAGCAGGCTTTCTTGGAATAATTCGTGTCCATCTTAAAGAGTGTGCTAGCTCATTTTATTAGCAGTTCTGTGATACTCTCCCATGGATCAAACAAACCTGTGACCATTAGTGCCACCCTTCTCTGTACATGTTTAGTATCACCTGTTGGGTCCTATTTGATATGGGTCCCATACACTTCAGCAGTATTTTAGGATGGGTGATTTACAAGCAATCTCCTTTGTAGATTGACTGGATTTCCCTAGTATACTACCAATAAATTGGAGTCTGCTGTGAGCTTTACCCATGACAGAACTTCAACATATTTATATGATAATATTGTATTGCTAAGTTTTTCATTTTGTGAAGTGCACAGTTTTTAATTTCTCAACAGTTAAAACAAGGTGCCATTCTTTGCACCAGTTTTAAATCTCATCAGGCTGTAACTGAACATTGATGTCACTTGTGTCACACTGTACTTCTTTACTCTGAGGTGACGAAAGTTGTGGGGTAGCGATAAGCACATATAAAAATGGCATTAGTATTGCATATGCAAGGCATAAAAGGCCAGTACATTGGTGGAGCTGTCATTTGTACGAAGGTCATTCATGTTAAACAGTATCAAGTATGATTCTGGTAACATGATGGAATTAAGACTTTGAACACGGGAGGGTAGTTAGAATTAGATGTATGGAGCACCCATTTCTGAAATTGTTAAGGAATTAAATAGCCAGCAAACTCGCACCAGGGAAGAACAGCATTCTTTTATTTGTTTTTTGTGAAGATGTGAAACCTATTGAAATTCATCAATGAATGAAGGTCCAGTAAGGGGCTGCATGTTTGTCACAGCAGCAAGTCTTCGAATGTAGTAGGAAGTTCACAAATGGTGTGACTTCAGTGGAAGATGCTCCTCGTCTAGGTCAGGCAGGTACAACGATTTGTGACTCCGCCGAACATTGCAGCAGTTGTAGCCATAGTGAAGTGACACTAAATGACAATGCAGCATGTTTACAGATTAATGGGTCAGTACACCACATTATGCATGATGTTCTCCAGTTTCACAAAGTGTCTGCAAGATGGGTCCCACGGCAGCTGACTCCTGAAATGAGGGAATGACATGTTGATGCTTGTGAAGATCTTCTTGAGCCCTTTGAACGAGAAGGTGATGGCTTCCTTGCAAGAATCATTACTGGCGACAAAACCTGAGTTCACTTCCACCAATGGGAAACGAAGAAAGCCAGCAAGGAATGGTGCCATCCCTCATCACCAAGTGATTTCCATATGTTCGGACTACTCAAAGGCGCAATGGGAGGAAAGAAGTTCTGTTCTGATGAAGTGATGCACCATGCAGTGCATGAATGGGTTGCGTGGACTACCAAAGAATTTTTTTTCTAAAGGAATTTGTACACTTTGTAAGTGCTGGAGGACTTGCATTGAGCGTGGGTGAGATTATATTGAAAAGTGATAAAGCTTTGTACCATTTCTGCACAGTAAAAAATATAAAAAAATATTTAAGGTTTTCATTTGACTCACCCTCATACTTACTTTACTCATCTTTTCAGTAGTAAGCAGAGAGTGATTCTTTCCAGATGAAAGGCAAGGCCTTTCATAAAAATCAGTCATGTTGTATACCAGCTGTGCTGTAATTTCCATGTCACGTTTAATCTGAACGTGATGACCAAACAGCTGTCCAGAGATCATCTCAAATTGCCGCAAAGAGCAAAATTGACTACTCAGTTGCAGAATATGCTGCCAAGAAAGTGATACTCAGCTATTACCTCACTTCATAATCCATGGCATCAGAGTTCCCAAGCATTCTCGCCTCATCACTTCCCTCAGCTCCTATATCAGATTCCCTGACATAATTAGAGGGTTTTGCCTTGTCATTGCTTTCAGTCTCAGAATCCTCCATGTGTCAGTCTTCACTAGCTCCTGTCCCAGACACATGTCCACCTCTGCCCCTGTCCTGTGCCTTGTCTTTCTCTCTCTTCACTTTCAGTTCCTCTCCAACGCAATACTTTTCTGTCCCGCACTTACTCCCATCACACTAAATTGCACACTACATGCAACTTCTTCTTCTCTGCCAGTGGCTGGGCCATTTCCAGGCTGTTACATTTGAATTCAGACTGCAGGAAGCATTGTTCTTTCTGTGGGAGTTCATTTTTATGTTGCCTAATGTGGACATGCATTAATATCTCCCACAAATGCACAACTGTGATAAGAAAGGACTTCCAGTCTCTTTAAGAGTCACAGTTGCTATAATTAAAAAACTGCCTGATTCTAAGACTTATCTTGGAATCCATTCAAAGTAAAATTCTCAAACACAGTTCAAAATGAAGGTAATGCCATATAGTTTTTTGTTGTAGTTTTGTGCTATTTTAAGGACTTAAATGTATCATAATTTTCATCATGATTAACATTTTTTCCAAAAACACAATTTTAAATGGAATAAAAAGTGTTTTATATAATTCAGCATTGATTTAAAAACAATGTTAGTAAACTTTCTATGGTACCTTCAATGAAGGGTTATAGACAAAATAAAAAGGAATCGAAATAGTGGCAAATGCTGCTGAGTGCACTATGGTGTATTACACAACCTCCATGAATCATGATGACACCATCATTGATAAACTGCTGTTCGTTTCACTGTGGGAGGATGCTGAGAAGTGGCACCTGAAGAAATGACCTTCTTTTTGTTCCCATGATCAATGACCAGATGGCATGAGAAGGAAAGAGGCTTTCCTTCTCATTCTGTCTGGTAAGCCTCCCATGATCTGGGGTTCAGGCTGACTTTTCTGAACTCTGCGTCTTTTCCTAAATCTCTCTCTAGTCCTTATCCTTCACAACACATCCTTCCCCTTGAACACTTCTGCCAGGAGGAGGAGCCACTGGCTCCAAAAACTAGCAAAAATAATACCTTTATTGAAACTTCCTGACAGATTAAAACTGTGCGCTGGATCAAGACTCAAACTCGGGACCTTTGCCTTTCACTGAAAAGTGCTCTACCATCTGAGCTATGCAAGCATGACTGACACCCCATTCTCACAGCTTTACTTCTGCCAGTATCTCGTCTCCAGTAAAGCTGTGAGGATGGGCTGGATTCCTGCCCTCCCCTTTCCCCTACACGTTGTCTGGTTCTTTGTGCCATTTTGTTTCACCTTTCCACATGTCTTCTTCCACTGGTGTTGTCACAGTCATACTGTGGTGTGGGGACAGGGATGGGTTGGCAGCAGGGCTGGGGCATCATCATGTCTAGCACCTTAGAGATTCCACCTGCTGTCACCTTCTACAACATCCCTCATGTTCTTCAATTTCCCTACCATCTCATCATTTGTTTCATCTCTTTCTTTGCGTGTTTTCCTTTAGCATTTATTGCCCTGTGTCATTTGTGTTGTTTTTTGTAACCCAAACAGACCTTCCCTGAGGTTCAATTCAAACAGCTTTTCCATTCTTCTGCTAAGAATTAGTGTTAGTATTTTGCAGCCATGAAATACTCTCACTTGTCAGTACCTGCTTTCTTTGAAAATGGAATCATTACACTCTTCTTGTAGTCTCAGGGTATTTCACCTGTCTCGTACACCTTGCTCATCAGATGGAATAGTTCTATTTTGTCAAGGCTGCTCTCCCAAGGCTATCAGTAATTCTGATTGGATGTTGTGTACTCCAGGGACCTTGGTTTGACCCGGATCCTTCATTGCTCTGTCAAATTCCTCCTGCTGTATCATATCTCCCATACCATCTTCTGTCTACTGTTTCCATAAAGTTGCTTACAGCTTCACCTCCTATGTGTAGACCCTCTATTATACTCCTTGCAGTATTACCTTCTTTATTTAGTAGTTTCTGTCTATCTCAGTTCTTGATATTCATACAGCTGCTAATGTTACCTCCAAAGACCTCTTAAATTTTCCTGTTGGCAGTGCTTATCTCTCACCTTGTGATATATGCTTCTAAATCCTTAAATTAAAACTGTAGCCTTTCCTGCTTAGCAATTTTATACTGCCTGTCACTCCTTTGTAGATGTTTGTGTTCACTTTTATATGCTTCATTTGCTGCATTTTTATATTTCCTTTCTTTTATCAATTAAATTCTGTTCTCTTCTGTTGTCCAAAGATTTCTACTAAGCCTTGTCTTGTTACATAACTGATCTTCTGCTGCCTTCACCATTTCATATCCCATATTCATTTGTTCTGCTGCTGCAGGGATGGGCAATAACTTTGGCTTGGAGCCATTCTTATGTAGGCAGAGGTTAGCAGAAGGTCACACCTTTTAAAATGATGGCATGCAGTAGCCCACTTTGCAGTTCAGAAAAGTTATAAATTGTTGCAAAAAATTCTGCCTTGGGAGGCCAGACAAAAACCACTAGTGGGCCACTGTTTGTCCACACCAGTTCTGTGTTCCTTTCCCCTGTCCTATTGTGTTCCTTTCCTCTGTCCTAGTCAGTAATTGCCTAATGCTCTGTCCATAACTTACAATGACCTCTGGCTCTTTCAGCTTATTCACATACCATCTCCATAATTTCCTACCTTTTTGCCATTTCTTCAGTTACAATCTGCGGTATATAATCAGTATATTCTGGTCAATCTGCATGTGCACCTTGATATATCTTAAAATCTGGACCCATAATTCAGTCTCTCTCTCAAAATTATATAATCAATCTGAAACCTGCTGGTGTCTGCAACTCTTCAGTGTCTGTAACCTTCTTTCATGATTCTTAAACCAAGTTTTAGTGATGATTAAATTGTGGTCTGTGCAACAATCTACCAGGCAGCTTCCTCTTTCATTTCTTTCCCTAGTTCACATTTTCCTTCTATTTTTCCTACTGTTGTATTCCCATCCACCATCACAATTAAATTTCTGTATCACTTAACTGTCCAAATAAGTTCGTTTGTTTCACCATACATTTCTTCAATTGCTCCATCTGCAGAGCTAGTGGGATTGTAAGCTTCGGATACAGCAATGGGTTTTGGCTTCATGTATCTTGTCTACGGTAATCTGTTAACAATGTTGTTCATAGTGGCTTGCTTGAATTGTTGTTTGTTGTTTTCTTATTCATTATTACATCTACTCCTACATTACTTTATTTGATTTATATTTCCAGCCCTGTATTCATCTGGCTAGAAGTCCTGTTCCTCTTGCCACTGAACTTCAATAATCCCATTATATTCTAACTTTAAGCTATACATTTACTTCCTTAAATTTTCAGGCATCCCTCCCAGCTTAGGGACACAATTTACCATCCTCCAACATGTAGAATATCAGTTGTGTTTCTCCTGACAACATTCTCCAGAGCAGTCCCTACTTAGAAATCCACATGGGGGATCATTTACATGTGTGGGATGTTTTACTCAAGAAGATGCCATTGTTTAACTGTAGAGTAAAGTTGCATGGCCTAAGGACAAATTACGGCTGTAGTTTCCTCTTGCATGACGCTGTTCACTGTACCAGCACTGCAAGGCCATGTAAGTTGGTGTCACAAGGCCAGAACAGTCACTTGCCCAGACTGTTGCACCTTCAAATACCAAAATGGGTGCTACACTCCCCTTCAGCAACCACACTTTCGTCTAATCTCTGAGCAAATACTCCTTCGTGGTTGCATCTATGGTACGGCTGCCTGATACCACTGAGGCATGCAAAATCCCAAAGAAAATGTACTTGGCGACTCTTAGAATGGATCATGTTTGTCACACACACACACACACACACACACACACACACACACACACACACACACACACACGCTTATGTTCATTCAGGTGGACACAAGAAAGTCTTTTCATTGTGCCTGTCTGCAGCTCAACAAGTCATCTTTATGGTGGATAGCAATCCATCTTCTTCAGAATATTGTTAATATTCCAACTGGGTTTTCTGCTGTTCAATTAGTGCCATTTTATTCCATGATGAGACATACTTAGTTTGTCTTTCATTTGTCATATATTTTTGCCTAAATTTTGACAGTATCTCAAAATTGATCAGTTTTTTTCCCCGATGATCAGGAGCCCAACAACCAGCCAGAGAGGAGACTGGTGGTGAGAGAGGAGAGGAAGAAGAAAAAGAAGAATTAGGAGAAAAAGAAGCAGTAATGGTGAGTTTTGTCAGTAGCATATGGTTACCCCCACAATCATTCCTGTTTTCCTTTCAGGGCACTCAGTTTTCATGTGCATGGAGGTCCAAGCGATGACAATAGACCTTCCTTTTGTGTGCTGATATCCATTTCTCTAACTATTTTTTTCATCTGAGACTAAATGTCCCCCTGCAGAAGTGCATTATTTCTAGTAAGTCACAATTTATGTCATCAATTAATTTCCTTTCTACATACACCACCCACCTTCTGAACTAATAGTGGTGTTCAATATGTGTTTTTGTACACTGGTAACTACAAACTACAGTCCCTGCCAAATGTATGCAGCACATTTACTGTGGAGCCAATGGAACCAATGACAATTAGAAGTTCCTGTCTTGGTGTGGCTCATTGTGCTACCTCCAAGTTATTTGCCAGTACTACCCCATTGTGACGTTTGCCTGCTTTATTTCTTCTTTGATAGTTCTTGGAGTCAAAGTATTGCGTTGTTATACTGGCTGAGAAATTGGGGATGGAAGTTCAACACTGAGTACTGTAAATGACGTAGCCTACAGTTGCACAGTTGCCTTTCACAGTGCACTGTTCACAACCCCCTAATATTACACAGTTCATATGTCCAGTTTGCTATTGGTTAACTTTTGATAAGCTTCATTAATAGTTTGCAGGCAGACATCAGCATACTGCTACAATAGTTCACCACTGAACATCTATGAGCAGTAAAAACCCAACCACACAGTTCATGCAGAATAATATGGTATGTGTGACACTATTGAACAGACACTGTCATTATTTTAACACATGCCTATTTGTGTTGCACTAATTTCATGGTTAAGATAATGCATTGTTGTTGATCTAACCAATATAAGTGTCTCGTTTAAAAATCGGCCATGGTCTGATTGTCTCGGGACTAAAAATCGGGTCTTTATATATCCTCACAATAATAGATACTATAAGTATACTTAGTTTGATGTTTGTTACAGAAATGATAATTAAAACCTAACTCATTCAATTAACTGAGTCTATTCAAAAATTCCACCTTTTTTAACAATTTCTTCTACCAGAAAGGTCAGGCCAAATTATTTTTTAAATAATGAAATTAACAGAAATAATTATAGAAACAATACTTTTGGCAAACCTGGTAATTGCTTGGGAAACAATAAAGGGCTGGCTTTGCTAATATGTTATCGAATGATGACTGAGACACATCAGTATACCAGGAATGAGTTCACTGACCAACTTACTGAGGAAATGGGTAAGAGTGAATTAATAGATGTCAGAATAGTTGGTACTGACATAAGAAACAAGGAAGCTTGTAATTCTGAAGGCTTGGGATAGGGATTGCTAAACTTCTACTGCCCCTAATAGTTTGAGAATGGATGCAAAAACCACTACCAACCTTTGTGGAAAATATGTTATCACTTTATGCAGATTGGAATGTCCACACTGGGTTTGCTCTTGATTTTATCTTACAGTGAGAGAACACTCCTCACCCTGGCTCATACATTGACAAGTTATTCTATTGTGTCTGACCCGAGGAGAGACACCACAATAGGTCCTTGTGGGTTCTCTGTCTGGAACTTCCCTACACAGCAGACACTCACAAACAGTATCCCAGTTTCATAAAAAATTATTTTGTTTAAGGAAAAATAAATCGAGAGAGCATGTTAAATATCAGGATATTTGTACCTACCTGATATTAGTCAATTAATGAATTACAGTAATTTTATTGTACATGTTGTTACCTGAAACAAATCTGAACAAGTCTCATGTAGGGATTTTGTACTGTTTGATGTTCAATGGTAGATTTGACCACTGTTTTCTTCCAAGATCTCAATTCCAGCTGTCCTCAGGCAGAGTGTCAGTCAACCTGTTGCCCACTCTCTATGGACCATGATTTCTCAGTCAGCATGTGAGCCCCATAGCCTTTGATTTGGGCACCACCTGAAACAGTATCCTCAACAAGAGAGTTCTTCAAATAATCATTATTTCTTCTGTTGTAAGAAGAAAGTAACCCTGGCAAAGTTTTCCAGTTTTGTGGTAATTCTTCCTGTCTATTCTTCATTAATATAGAATGCCAAAGGAAAATGTTGCACCTCAGAAGAATGTTGTTATTGCCAAGTTACTACTGTTTGTAATATTCCACAGATGCTGCCAATGCTCAGTTGTTTTAAATTGCATTTTCACTGTATTTACTTGTACTTCCATCAATGAAATCTGTGTATACACACTCAGCAATACTTCCATGAATGGCACTATCTACTAAAAGAAGTCCTTTGGTCAATATTTATCACATTAGAAACTTTTATCTCAGATGGACATTATCTTTTACACTTGAAAATACTGCAAAATTACTTTTTAACAAATTAACCATGTACTGGTAACTAAGTTTGCACTCAACTGCAGTTATCATTGTCCAGTCCCCAAAACTGTTTCAGCTTGTGTTGTTGTTGTGGTCTTCAGTCCTGAGACTGGTTTGATGCAGCTCTCCATGCTCCTCTATCCTGTGCAAGCTTTTTCATCTCCCAGTACCTACTGCAACCTACATCCTTCTGAATCTGCTTAGTGTATTCATCTCTTGGTCTCCCTCTACGATTTTTACCCTCCACGCTGCCCTCCAATACTAAATTGGTGATCCCTTGATGCCTCAGAACATGTCCTACCAACCGATCCCTTCTTCTAGTCAAGTTGTGCCACAAACTTCTCTTCTCCCCAATCCTATTCAGTACTTCCTCATTAGTTACGTGATCTACCCATCTAATCTTCAGCATTCTTCTGTAGCACCACATTTCGAAAGCTACTATTCTCTTCTTGTCCAAACTATTTATCGTCCATGTTTCACTTCCATACATGGCTACACTCCATACGAATACTTTCAGAAATGTCTTCCTGACACTTAAATCAATACTGGATGTTAACAAATTTCTCTTCTTCAGAAACGCTTTCCTTGCCATTGCCAGCCTACATTTTATATCCTCTCTACTTCGACCATCATCAGTTATTTTGCTAACCAAATAGCAAAACTCCTTTACTACTTTAAGTGTTTCATTTCCTAATCTAATTCCCTCAGCATCACCCGACTTAATTAGACTACATTCCATTATCCTTGTTTTGCTTTTGTTGATGTTCATCTTATATCCTCCTTTCAAGACACTGTCCATTCCATTCAACTGCTCTTCCAAGACCTTTGCTGTCTCTGACAGAATTACAATGTCATCGGTGAACCTCAAAGTTTTTATTTCTTCTCCATGAATTTTAATACGTACTCCGAATTTTTCTTTTGTTTCCTTTACTGCTTGCTCAATATACAGATTGAACAACATCAGGGAGAGGCTACAACCCTGTGTTACTCCCTTCCCAACCACTGCTTCCCTTTCATGTCCCTCGACTCTTATAACTGCCATCTGGTTTCTGTACACATTGTAAATAGCCTTTCGCTCTCTGTATTTTACCCCTGCCACCTTTAGAATTTGAAAAAGAGTATTCCAGTCAACATTGTCAAAAGCCCCCCAGGGGATCCACAACTCTTTTGTGGATTCGTGTGTAGCGAGCACGGGACCCCGAGATAATGTGGCCTTCCTTCCTTTCCGGGCTGCATACCTTCCCTTTCCGTATCCTTCCCCATCCCCCATCTTCGCCCCCCCCCCTCACCTATGGCTCTTTCCTTCCCTTTCTCCCCCTCTGGGGAGTATGGTTTGTGCCTACATCCGGAGACGGATGCTTGTAAATGTACCGCACTCTTCGCCTTCCTTCCTTGCTTGTATATCTTCATCTTTCTTCGTCCTTCTCTTTTCCTTACCTCTTCTCTTTACCTCTTCTCTTTACCCTTTTCTCCACTGCGGCGTTTGAGACCTCTCTTCTTTCCTTTCCCTGTCTCTTTCTTCCTCCCTGTGCGTGTCTGAAGGCCGACCCACGCACTTCCATGCGTAGCCGGTGACGGGGTAACGCGTCATTCCCCGCTCCGGGTAGACAGGTAGGACACGTACGTACCCCCTGGTAACGGCCAGGCCCAGGAAGGGGTGATTACCCGAGCTGATACCTTCCGAAAGTGCCGATTGGTCCCTCCGTCCGTTTGTCGGGAGGTGTGACCTGAGGTGTGAACAATCACTTAAGGCGGGTGTGCCCTCGGTGAGGGCCCCCACAAGGGAGGAGCGCGCCATCGGAGACGCCGGTAATCATGGGGGATTCTTCCACAATGGTTTCCTCACCTTCCACTATGTCTGCTCACAAACGTAAGTTCACTGAGTCTCAGCCACAGACAGTTCTTCCATCGTTGCCACAGTTCCTTGTTGTTTCTCGGTCTGACGAAGGTCACGACTTTTCCACGGTCAACCCTTTCATTATTCAGAAAGGTGTCGACGCAATTGCGGGTCCTGTAAAGTCTTGTTCCAGATTACGGAATGGCACCCTGTTGTTGGAAACACACAGTGCCCTCCAGGCTCAAAAATTGCTGGGTACTTCTCTGCTCCACACCTTCCCTGTCCAGGTGGAACAGCACCGTACCTTAAATTCCTCGCGTAGAGTCGTCTATATACGCTCCCTCGATGGATTGTCTGACGAAGAAATTCAGCACTACCTGTCTGACCAGGGCGTCACAGCTGTTCATCGGGTTATGAAAAGGGTTGACTCGAACATCATTCCAACCCGCACTGTCTTCTTGACATTTGACAAAGTTCAACTCCCATCAAAAATCAAAGCAGGCTATGAGATAATTTCCGTTCGCCCTTATGTCCCAAACCCTACACGTTGCTATCGATGTCAGCGGTTCAATCACACCAGCCAGTCCTGTTTCAATCCGGCCAAATGTGTTACGTGTGGCAAGGATGCCCATGAGGGTGCTTGTCCACCTCCATCCCCTCGCTGCATCAACTGTATGGGTGACCACGCTGCTTCCTCTCGAGATTGCCCCGTTTTTAAGGACGAAAAACTCATCCAGGAAATAAGAGTGAAGGAAAAGGTGTCGACCTTTGCTGCTCGAAAGTTACTCGCCAGTCGACAGCCCACTGTGCCTCAGAAAGAAAAATACAGCTCTGTCCTTGCTTCTCCTCGGCCAACAAAGGAGGCGGCCACGCAGACTTGCGACCTCACCTTTAGTACCACTGTCGTCAGATCGGCCAGCACAAAGATCGCCCGTTCAACCTCACCACTTTCGCATACCCACTCTATGGCTCACCCTTCGTCGGGTTCTGCTAAATCTCGAGCCCAAAAGTCAGACGCCAAGTCTTCGGAAAAAGAACATTCTCGTGAAGAGTTTTTACATACCGCAACTTCACAACCATCGGTTCCTCCTTCATCTAAACATCATACTTCTAAGAAGGCTACGAAGAAACACAGTTCCTCTCCTTCTCCGCCTAGGCGTGTCCCATCTACAGCACCACCTGGCGGAAATCGCCCTCGGCCGTCTTCTGTGTCGCCGGGGCGCACTGCTGGTGGCCGGTCCACTGGCCGATCGTTGGTGGCTGGAGCTGCTCCTGACCAACCTATGGATCAGGATCTTCTGCCTTCGACTGAATGCCATTCCATGCTGTCGGTCGCAAGCTCTGAGCAGTCGTTGAGTTGACAGCACCCTTGGTCACGTTCCTCCATTTTCTGTTCACCCTATGTCCATTATCCACTGGAATATCCGCGGCATTCGAGCCAATCGGGATGAATTGTCGATCCTCTTACGATCCCACTCGCCGGTCATCTTCTGTCTTCAGGAAACAAAGCTGCGTCCCCATGACCGCTTTGTTCTCCCTCATTTCCAGTCCGTCCGATATGACCTCCCCTCTGTTGAAGGCACTCCAGCCCATGGAGGACTCATGATTCTTCTCCATGATACTCTCCATTATCACCAAATCCCCTTAAACAGTTCCTTCCAAGCTGTCGCCGTCCGTCTTTCCCTTTCTGGATACACGTTCTCTCTTTGTACAGTATACATTCCATCGTCCACACCAATGGCACGAGCTGATCTCCTTCATCTTCTTGGTCAGCTTCCACCCCCCTATTTGCTGGTTGGGGACTTCAATGCCCACCACCCGCTTTGGGGATCTCCACATCCTTGTCCACGTGGCTCACTATTGTTAGACGTCTTCCACCAAGCGGATCTAGTCTGCCTCAACACTGGGGTCCCCACATTTTTGTCTGCCTCCACGACAAATTTCTCTCATTTGGACCTTGCGGTCGGTACTGTTCCGCTAGCTCGGCGCTTCGAATGGTTCGCCCTTGATGATACACACTCGAGTGACCACTTTCCATGTGTCCTTAGACTGCAGCCTCAACTGCCATATATGCGCTCGCGACGCTGGAAGTTTGCCCAAGCCGATTGGACACTTTTTTCGTCTCTAGCGACATTCGATGACCGTCGCTTTCCCAGCATCGACGATGAAGTCACACATATTACCGACGTTATTCTCACAGCTGCGGAACGTTCAATACCACGCACCTCCGAATTGCCCCGGCGCCCCCCAGTTCCTTGGTGGAACGAGGCATGCCGTGACGCAATACGTGAGCGCCGACGTGCTCTTCGCATTTTCCGTCACCATCCAACTTTGGCAAACTGTATCCGATATAAGCAGCTGCGTGCGCGATGCCGTCGCGTCATCCGCGATAGCAAGAAGGCAAGCTGGAAATTCTTTATAAGCTCATTTAACACCTTCACTCCCTCCTCGGAAGTTTGGAGTCGGCTTCGACGGTTCTCCGGCGCGCCTAGTTTCTCCCCGGTCTCTGGGCTCACTGTCGCGCAAGATACCTTAGTGGACCCCGTCGCAATTTCTAACTCATTGGGTCAGCACTTTGCTGCGATTTCGAGCTCTTCAAATTACCCGCCAGCGTTTCTCCCGAAGAAACGTGCAGCGGAAGTGCGACATCTTGCTTTCTCCTCTCAAAATCGCGAAAGCTACAATACTGTTTTCTCCATGCAGGAACTCCAACATGCCCTCTCTTCTTCTCGCTCCTCCGCCCCAGGACCGGATGGTATCCATGTCCAAATGTTGCTGCATTTATCAACCCATAGCCTGCGTTACCTCCTTCGCCTTTACAATCGAATTTGGACCGACAGTACCTTTCCCAGGCGATGGCGGGAAGCTACTGTCGTTCCCGTTCCGAAACCTGGAAAGGACAAACATCTCTCCTCTAGCTATCGCCCCATTTCTCTCACGAGTAGTGTCTGTAAGGTTTTGGAGCGTATGGTGAATTACTGTTTAGCTTGGTGGCTGGAATCCCGCAGTCTCTTAACACCAGCCCAATGCGGATTCCGAAAGCATCGTTCTGCCGTTGACCATCTTGTTGCTCTCTCCACTTATATCATTAACAATTTTCTCCGGAAACGCCAAACAGTAGCAATATTTTTTGATCTGGAGAGAGCATACGATACCTGTTGGAGGACAGGCATCCTCCGCACACTGTTCTCTTGGGGCTTTCGAGGCCGGCTGCCCCTTTTTCTTCGCGAATTTATGGCAGAGCGCACATTTAGGGTGCGGGTGAACACTACTCTCTCCCGTACTTTCTCCCAAGAAAACGGGGTACCCCAGGGCTGCGTGCTGAGTGTTGTACTGTTTGCCATCGCCATTAATCCAATTATGGATTGTCTCCTTCCTGATGTCTCGGGCTCCCTCTTTGTGGACGATTTTGCGATCTACTACAGCTCTCAACGGACCAGCCTGCTTGAAAGACGTCTTCAAGGATGTCTCGATCGCCTCCACTCGTGGAGCATCGAAACCAGCTTCCGTTTCTCACCCAGTAAGACCGTTTGTGTTAATTTTTGGGGACGTAAGGAGTTTCTTCCACCCTCCTTACATCTAGGTCCTGTCAACCTTCCGTTTTCCGACGTCGCTAAATTCTTGGGTCTTATGTTTGACAGAAAACTGTGCTGGTCCTCCCACGTTTCCTATCTTTCGGCTCGCTGTCTGCGTTCCCTTAACACCCTCCGTGTCCTGAATGGTACCTCCTTGGGAGCGGACCGAGTGGTCCTTCTCCGCCTCTATCGCGCCTTAGTGCGCTCGAAATTGGATTATGGCAGCATAGTCTACTCCTCTGCTCGGCCGTCTATTCTTCGGCGTCTCGACTCTATCCACCACCGTGGATTACGTTTAGTGTCTGGAGCTTTTTACACCAGCCCTGTGGAAAGCCTTTATGCTGAGACCGCTGAACCTCCGCTGTCCAATCGGCGGGCAGTCCTTCTGAGTCGTTATGCTAGCCATCTGTCTTCCATGCCTGCTAATCCAGCCCATGACCTTTTTTTCGACACCTCCTTTGATGTCGGGTATGCAGGCCGCTCCTCCTCCCTACTACCCCCGGGAGTCCGCTTCCGTCAACTGCTCCATTTTCTCTCCTTCCGCTTTCCTAAAACCTTCTTGACAACTTGGGGTACAGCACCGCCTTGGCTCCGTCCCCGGATCGACTTGCTCAGAGACCTATGTCAATTTCCCAAGGATGGTACCCCTACACTTGTTTACCGTCGGGCATTTGCTGCTCTATGTGCACAAATGACGGAAGCCACATTTATTTACACCGACGGCTCAAAAACATCGTTAGGTGTAGGGAGTGCCTATATTGTTGGCGACACCCCAAATCACTTTCGGCTTCCCGACCAGTGTTCGGTTTATACTGCGGAGCTTTACGCTGTTCTACAGGCTGTCCACTACATCCACCGCCATCAGCGGATACAGTACGTAATCTGCTCAGATTCTCTCAGCTCTCTCCTAAGTCTCCAAGCTCTTTACCCTGTGCACCCTCTGGTCCACCGGATTCAGGACTGTCTGCGCTTGCTCCACCTGGGGGGCGTCTCAGTGGCGTTCCTCTGGCTCCCGGGACACGCTGGTATCGGTGGGAATGAGGCGGCCGATATAGCGGCCAAGGCTGCAGTCTCTCTTCCTTGGCCAGCTATTCAGTCTCTTCTGTTTACCGATCTACGGAGCGGTTTATGTCGCCAAGTTGCTCATTTATGGCATGCGCATTGGTCAACACTTCCCCATAATAAATTGCGGGAAGTGAAAGTCCTTCCTTGTGCTTGGACCTCTTCCTCCCGAACGCGTCGTCGGAAGGAGGTAATTTTAGCTAGACTCCGGATGGGGCACTGTCTTTTTAGCCATCGACATCTTTTAAGCAGTGATCCTCCCCCACTCTGTCCCCACTGCTCTCAGCTGTGGACGGTCAGACACCTTTTAATTGAATGCCACTATTTTAATCCGTTACGCTCCTGTCTACAGCTATCGCCTGATCTATTGTTGATTTTAGCAGATGACACGCGCTCAGCTGACCGCCTTCTACAGTTTATTAGTGACAGTGAAATGACGTCAGTCATTTGATTTTTTTTTTTTTTTTTGGGACAACCACCCCCTTTCTATAGTGGATTTTTAAGCATTCCTTCTGCCTTTAGTTTCTCAAATTTTATGACCTTGTTCCCCTTGCTGCTGATTTTAAATTTCGTTTTTTTCCTGTTTCCTACGTCACGGGCTGGGCGCTAATGACCATAGAAGTTTTGCGCCCTAGAACCGCAAACAAAAAAAAAAAAAAAAAATTTGTCAAAAGCTTTCCCTAAGTCTACAAATGCTAGAAACGTAGGTTTGCCTTTCCTTAATCTTTCTTCTAAGATAAGTCGCAAGGTCAGTACTGCCTCACGTGTTCCAGTGTTTCTACGGAATCCAAACTGATGTTCCCCGAGGTTGGCTTCTACCAGTTTTTCCATTCGTCTGTAAAGAATTCGTGTTAGTATTTTGCAGCTGTGACTTATTAAGCTGATAGTTCGGTAATTTTCACATCTGTCAACACCTGCTTTCTTTGGGACTGGAATTATTATATTCTTCTTGAAATCTGAGGGTATTTCGCCTGTTTCATACATCTTGCTCACCAGATGGTAGAGTTTTGTCAGGACTGGCTCTCCCATGGCCGTCAGTAGTTCCAATGGAATATTGTCTACTCCGGGGGCCTTGTTTCGACTCAGGTCTTTCAGTGCTCTGTCAAACTCTTCACGCAGTATCGTATCTCCCATTTCATCATCATCTACATCCTCTTCCATTTCCATAATATTGTCCTCAAGTACATCGCCCTTGTATAGACCCTCTATATACTCCTTCCACCTTTCTGCTTTCCCTTCTTTGCTTAGAACTGGGTTTCCATCTGAGCTCTTGATATTCATACAAGTCGTTCTCTTATCTCCAAAGGTCTCTTTAATTTTCCTGTAGGCGGTATCTATCTTACCCCTAGTGAGATAGGCCTCTACATCCTTACATTTGTCCTCTAGCCATCCCTGCTTAGCCATTTTGCACTTCCTGTCGATCTCATTTTTGAGACGTTTGTATTCCTTTTTGACTGTTTCACTTACTGCATTTTTATATTTTCTCCTTTCATCAATTAAATTCAATATTTCTTCTGTTACCCGAGGATTTCTATTAGCCCTCGTCTTTTTACCTACTTGATCCTCTGCTGCCTTCACTACTTCATCCCTCAAAGCTACCCATTCTTCTTCTACTGTATTTATTTCCCCCATTCCTGTCAATTGCTCCCTTATGCTCTCCCTGAATCTCTGTACAACCTCCGGTTCTTTCAGTTTATCCAGGTCCCATCTCCTTAAATTCCCACCTTTTTGCAGTTTCTTCAGTTATAATCTACAGGTCATAACCAGTAGATTGTGGTCAGAGTCCACATCTGCCCCTGGAAATGTCTTACAATTTAAAACCTGGTTCCTAAATCTCTGTCTTACCATTATATAATCTATCTGATACATTTTAGTATCTCCAGGGTTCTTCCATGTATACAACCTTCTTTCATGATTCTTAAACCAAGTGTTAGTTATGATTATGTTGTGCTCTGTGCAAAATTCTACCAGGCGGCTTCCTTTTTCATTTCTGTCCCCCAATCCATATTCACCTATTATGTTTCCTTCTCTCCATTTTCCTACACTCGAATTCCAGTCACCCATGACTATTAAATTTTCGTCTCCGTTCATAATCTGAATGATTTCTTTTATTTCATCATACATTTCTTCAATTTCTTCATCATCTTCAGAGGTAGTTGGCATATAAACTTGTACTACTGTAGTAGGTGTGGGCTTCGTATCTATCTTGGCCACAATAATGCGTTCACTATGCTGTTTGTAGTAGCTTACCTGCATTCCTATTTTCCTATTCATTATTAAACCTACTCCTGCATTTCCCCTATTTGATTTTGTGTTTATAACCCTGTAGTCACCTGACCAGAAGTCTTGTTCCTCCTGCCACCGAACTTCACTAATTCCCACTATATCTAATTTCAACCTATCCATTTCCCTTTTTAAATTTTCTAACCTGCCAGCCCGATTAAGGGATCTGACATTCCACGCTCCGATTCAGCTTAACTTCAGTTATTCTTCCATGTTCAATGTTTTTTGAACACCAAAATTCTGATACTAATACTGCTGATTTTGAGGTGACAGGGAAATGTACAGTAAGAGAGAAAAAATGCAACAGTAATGGCAGGTTGCCCAGTTATGTTCAGAGATTTCTTTTAAATCACTAATTTTGTTTGTTGTGACCCATGAGGCAGTGTGTAAAACAGTCAAGAAGGCCAGTGGAGAAATGGCAGGTAAGCAGCTGTTAGTATATCACTTGGCAATGAATTGACATTGCTTATTTCCCTTATGATGGTTGTAGAGGTATTACAGGCAAAGTTTAAACAGATTGCTAGTTGTGCTCTGGAGAAATAGGTGCCTATTAAGTGAATTAAGGTTGGGAAAGACCTACTGGGCTTTAATAACGAAATCAGGAAAATACTGAAGCAAAGATTAGTCGAAAGATTCATTTGTCTATGAAAAGATGTGTGTGTGAAGTGTGCAACTACTACCACAGTCACATTGTAGCAAGAAAAATGTCAGGGGATCTAAGAAAATACTGGTTCTATGTAAAATCAGTGTCTAGGGTTAAAGCTTCATTGCAGTCATTCATTGACCAGTTCGGTGTGGCAGTGTAAGACAGCAAAATAAAAGCTGAAATTTTGAATTTTGTGTTGAAGAAAGCATTCGTGCAGTAGACCACTTTGCTTAGCTTAGCTTTGATTTGTCATGAATTTTTCGCTTAGTTCAAAGTCCCAAGTGACTGGCAAACAGCACAGGTGACTCTTTTATATATACAGGGTGAAAGAATGGATCCACGAAATTACAGACTAATATCCTTATCAGTTTGATGCAGAATTCATGAACACATTCTCAATTCAAATATCATGAACTTTCTTGAGACTGAGAAGCTTATGTCCACAAATCAGCATGATATTTAGAAAGCATTGCTCGTTTTAAATGTCACAGTATATTGTGTGAGAAAAGGGAACATGAACTATGGATGATGAAGGCCAGCAAACAGTTGACAAATTAATATTGTTCTTCTTAAAAATTTATGCTTTTAATTTCAACTCTCATTATTTACAGATGTAGCTCATGGAAGATACTTAATATAACAACGAACACAATTCATTTGTAAAGTTTGACACAAAAATGCTTTGTGTGTTAACAGTGGAAACATTTTGACTCTGTAATTCAGTGTTGTAACATTATGACTGATCTTGATATCCACTCAAAATTCACATTGTGGCACTGCACTACTAACAATGCCAGTGTCATCAAACTTTTTATCTTCAAAGAATTGATATCATCTTCAATGATACTAAGCTCAAGTACCTCTGATCCAGTCATAAGTGTTTCCTCCCTCACTGCACAAATTTATCTCTGATGATGCTAGAAAGTCAAAATGTGTAACATCACAACTGTTGGATGATGTGGTTGTTTGTTGTTGTGGTCTTCAGTCATGAGGCTGGTTTGATGCAGCTCTCCACGCTACTCTGTCCTGTGCAAGCTGCTTCATCTCCCAGTACGTACTCCAGCAGCTTACATCCTTCTGAATCTGCTTAGTGTATACATCTCTTGGTCTCCCTCTACGATTTTTACCCTCCATGCTGCCCTCCAATACTAAATTTGTGATGCCTTGATGCCTCAGAACATGTCCTACCAACCGATCCCTTCTTCTAGTAAAGTTGTGCCACAAGCTCCTCTTCTCCCCAATTCTATTCAATACCTCCTCATTAGTTATGTGATCTACCCATCTAATCTTCAGCATTCTTCTGTAGCACCACATTTCGAAAGCTTCTATTCTCTTCTTGTCCAAACTATTTACCGTCCATGTTTCACTTCCATACATGGCTACACTCCACATAAATACTTTCACAAATGACTTCCTGTCACTTAAATCTATTCTCAATGTTAACAAATTTCTCTTTTTCAGAAACACTTTCCTTGCCATTGCCAGTCTACATTTTGTATCCTCTCTACTTTGACCATCATCAGTTATTTTGCTCCCCAAATAGCAAAACTCCTTTATTACTCATTTCCTAATCTAATTCCCTCAGCATCACCCGATTTAATTCGACTACATTCCATTATCCTCGATTTGCTTTTGTTGATGTTCATCTTATACCCTCCTTTCATGACACTGTCCATTCTGTTCAACTGCTCTTCCAATCCTTGGCTGTCTCTGACAGAATTACAATGTCATCATCGAACCTCATAGTTTTTATTTCTTCTCCACAGATTTTAATACCTACTCTTTTTTTTAGTTTTCTTTAGTTTCCTTTACTGCTTGATCAATATATAGATTTAATAACATTGGGGAGAGGCTACAACTCTGTCTCACTCCCTTCCCAACCACTGCTTCCCTTACGTGCCTCTCAACTCTCATAACTGCCACGTGGTTTCTGTACAAATTGTAAATAGCCTTTTGCTCCCTGTACTTTACCCCTGCCACCTTTAGAATCTAATAACAGATATTTAATAACAATATTGTCACCAATAGAGAGGGGCTAAGTAATATTTTTAATGACTACTTCATACACATTGCAGAATCTGACTTCTGTACTACAGATAAAGTAAATGTTGGAAATCACACCAAGGCGAGGCCCACGAGAAAGAGGCCATGGCACGTACATCCCGAAGTTAGGCCGAGCTCGCTCAACTTGGCACACAAACTGCATTTATATACCTATTAACTAGTAGCTAGCGTGTATGTATAAACATGAATTGCATCTTCTACTGGAAGTAACTACTATGAAGTCTTACTGTTACTAGTCCTACAATGATAGTAAGTCCACAAGGTTACTGATAATTTGTTATGGCTGTAATGTGATATAATAAAATTAAAATCGTGCCTAAATTATTATCTGTTGCATAAGGCTCTACATCTTGTATGAAATGAGGACTGTTAATCAGATGAGACTAAATGCTATAAACAAACCGTTTTGCTGTTTATGATGAGAATTGATATTCAATTTCACTGTATGACGAGTAATAAGTGAGACCTCACAATAGCAGATTCCAGTAGAAAATGCAATTCTCGTTAGTACACATACACCCAGTTGAGAGCTAACATGTCTAAAAATACAGTTTGTCTGCTGAGTTGAGTGAGTGAGGGCACTCAGGCCTACATTAGTGATTTCTGTGCCGCGGCCTGTCTCTCTCATGGGCCTCGACTGAGGTCAACTCAAAGTTAGTTCTCTTTGCTGATGATACAAGTATAGTAATCACACCTGACAAACAAGAATTAACTGATGAAATTGTCAATAATGTCTGTCAGAAAATTACTAAGTGTTTCCTTGTAAACGGACTCTCACTGAATTTTGATAAGACACAGTACATACAGTTCCGTACAGTAAATGGTATGATGCCATTAATAAATATAGACCTTAATCAGAAGCATATAGCTAAGGTAGACTATTCAAAATTTTTAGGTGTGTCCATTGATGATAGATTTTATTGGAAGAGACACATTGATGATCTGCTGAAACGTTTGAGTTCAGCTACTTGTGCAATAAGGGTCATTTCAAATTTTGGTGATAAACATCTTAGTAAATTAGCTTACTACACCTATTTTCACTTATTGCTTGAATATGGCATCATATTTTGGGGTAATTCATCACTGAGGAATAAAGTATTTATTGCACCAAAGCTTGTAATCAGAATAATAGCTGGAGTCCACCCAAGATCATCCTGCAGACATTTATTTAAGGATCTAGGGATATTCACAGTAGCTTCTCAGTATATATACTCTTATGAAATTTGTTATTAACAACCAAACACAATTCAAAAGTAATAGCAGTGTGCATAACTACAATACTAGGAGAAAGGATGATCTTCACTATTCAAGATTAAATCTAACTTCGGCACAGAAAGGGGTGAATTTTACTGCCACTAAAGTCTTTGGTCACTTACCAAATAGTATCAAAAGTCTGACAGATAACCAACAAGTATTTAAGAAAAAATTAAAAGAATTTCTGAAACACAACTCCTTCTACTTCATAGAGGAATTTTTAGATATAAATTAAGAAAAAAGTAAAAAAAAATATAAAAAAATTTTAAAAAAATATATAAGTTGTTATATTAACTTAATTATTTCATGTGTTGGAAAATCATTATGAAATATTGTATTCATGATTCATGGAACTAGTATTAATCTAATCTAATCTAAACCTTATCAACTCCCTGAACTTTTATTTGAGCACACTTTGCAGCTCATCAGAGAATGTAAAAACATAAAATCTGCTGGCAGGGATGAAATTTCTCCATTTTTACTTACACAGTGCCAATATAATCTAGCATATCATTTGATGGCTCTAGTAAATAGCATCTGAAAAGGAGGAGTGGTCTGTGATAGACTAAAATCACCCATCATTAAACCTCCCTACAGAAAAGGTGATAAACAGTTAGTAGAAAATTAGACCACTCACTTCAACTTCTGTTTTTAGTAAGTCAATCAACAAAATCATTCTGAAATGTGTTAGAGTAGTATAATATGCACAAACTCCATAAAGGGCCCATTAACAGACATAATTAATGAATCTTTCGAGTCTGGATACTTTCCGGAGTACCTGAAACAAGCAAAAGTTATACCTATCCTTAAAAACGGAGATGTGGAAAATGTGGATAACTACAGGCCGATCTCTATACTGTCTATCATTCCTAAAATAATAGAAATACTAGTCAAAAAGAGACTGCTAAATTACCTGAATAAATATAATCTTCTTTCCAATGACCAATTTGGTTTTAGGCCCGGAAAAGGCACACAATATGCTATAGCACAGTTCACTAAAGCAATTTTAGAAGCACTGGACAAAGGTGAAAATGTAAGTGGTATCTTTTTAGACTTGTCCAAGGCCTTTGATACAGTTGACCACAAAATCTTACTTCATAAATTAGGGCAAATAGGAATAAGAGGTGTGACAAAGAAGTGGTTCAAATCATACTTGGAAAACAGAGTTCAACGAGTTGAGATATCGCAAGTTTCAAACAATTCCCTTATAAAACACCTGTCTGACCCAGAAAATGTGAATATAGGCGTCCCACAGGGAAGTGTATTAGGCCCAATATTGTTTCTTATATACATTAACGACTTCCCACAAAGTATCAGACATGGTGAAAAAATACTTTTTGCTGATGATAGCAACATAGTAATAACAGGTGAAAATCCAACACAACTGTCAGAAAGAGCAAACGAGGCTCTCAATGATGTCCACAACTGGTCATTAAAAAATAAAGTAACCCTAAATGTAAAGAAAACTAACTATATTAACTTCCAATTGAACAAAAAACACAATGCCACTAGAATAAAAGTTAATAATAATGAATTAGAATGTGTAACAAGTACCAAATTCTTAGGGATGAATGTAGACAGCCAACTGAAATGGACTAACCATTTCAACATTTTGGCAAAGAAATTATCCACAGCATGCTATGCTCTTAGAATCCTTGCACCGGTATGCAATAATACCTGTCTTAAAACAACATATTATGGATATCTACACTCAGTCCTCAGCTATGGGATCATGTTTTGGGGAACAAGTGCCAGTAACATACAAACTGTGTTCAAAGTACAAAAAAGAGCCATAAGGATAATAACAAATAGCAACAACAGGGCCCACTGTCTAGAATTATTTAGAAAGCTAGGAATTCTAACTGTTTCTTGTGAGTATATCTTTCAGAACATAATGTTCATTAAGAAAAATCTTAACATGTACAACACAAACAGCCTAATACATGACCATGAAACAAGAGCTTGTCATCACATCCATCTAGATAGAAAGAACAAGGCAAAGATGCAAAAAAGTATATTTTACAATGGGATAAAACTGTACAACAAATTACCACAAGAAATTAAAGAAATAAATGAGCCCCTCACTTTCAGACAAAAGCTTAAAACCTTTTTAGTAAGTAAAAGTTTTTATACTGTAAAAGAATATTTAACATAGATGTAGATTATTAGCAACATATGACATTATCACCAAAATATTATGTAATTATAAATATGTGTATGACTAGTTATAAAAACTACACAAAATATGAGAAACCTGTTTAATTGTAAATGTAAATGTGTGCTCATGTGTTGTAATCTGACGACATCCATACAATATTTATTGTTCCACGGATGAATAAATAAATAAATAAATAAAACACCTGAGAGATTTTCAGCAGGACTTTGCAAGTGGTCACAGGACCATGACAGCAGCACTACAATTTATGCTGAAATTTCTTGAGAAAATCAATGAAGGCATGCAAGGAGCTTGGGTTTTCCTAGATCTATCACAGACTTTTGATAGGGTTGATAAAGAGGTACTCTGGTCAAAACTGGCCAGAGATGGCATCAGTGGAAAACTTTTGCACCTTAATACATCATATTAGAAAACAGAAGACAGTGTACCAAAATCCCACACAATAATGGAGAAACATTAAAAAGCTACACATCAAGGGCCAGGAATATTAAATTCTGTGATCATGAGGGATTGATAATTGATGTCCTCCTTTGTGTAAGATATGCCAGTGAGTTCCCAAATAAATTCAAAACTGGTATCTTCATTACAATGTATGCAGATGACGGTTCAGAATTTATTGGGGAAATTGTGTGTTTGATCTTGTCATGAAGGTAAAAAATTTTATAGATATGGCAAAGTCAGAGTTAGGAAATAAAATTATAAGTCAATTTACAAAAAAGAAGTATAATTTCCTTCAATGTTGGGTACTTGCAAAATTGTACCAATTGTCAAGATATAATGTGTTATGGAAAATCTGCAGTGAGTGTAAGTTTGTAGGTATATGTGTAGACAGAAAACGGTTATGGACACAAGAAGTTGGCAATGTGTGTTTGTTAGACTAATATCCAGCTTACATATTTCAAGAAGAATAACTCCATATGTCAACACCCAACAATGAGGGTAGGCCTAATGCATTTCAGTTTAATGCAGCGCTTTCTTCCAAATGCTTCAGTATTATTGGTTGGGGCTTCAATACGTCATTTGGGCAGAGTTTTTAAGCTGCACAAATGAGCTTTGAGAATATTAGGTAAGAAAGATGAAAGAACATCTTTCAGGGAATTAATAGATTTTAAAATAATGACTGTCTGTTCTATGTTTGTATTTGAAGCAATAGTACTGGCTGTAGAAGACAAGAAATATACATGTCATAAAACAGAAAGTCATGAACAAAACTCTGTACGAGCAGAATATTACCATGTGGCAGACAAAGACTGAAAAAGAATTGCAAATGGTCCATACACTAAAGGAGCAAAATATTTCAATGCCCATATTTACTCGAATCTAAGCCGCACCTGAAAAATGAGACTCGAAATCAAGGACAAAAACATTCCCGAATGTAAGCCGCACCTGTAATTTGGGACTCGAAATTCAAGGGGAGAGAAAAATTTTAGGCCAAGCAGTTAAGCTTTACCAGGTAGCCATTGCTATGCGTCAGGCGCTCCGTCCGTATTTATACGAGTACCCTTCCTTTTTCACGTGCTCCGTCTGGTTTGAATCGATTGCTTACTTTGCTTTGATCTGATAAGTTCTGTTTTCTTTGTTATAGGTGTTCACGTCACTCTAAGCAGAAAATGCATTACTGTACTGTGTCATGCATTGTTTGTCGCATTCTGATAGTGCGTGTTTACGGCCTGTCGCCGCTCGCGGCACGGCTTGCTTTTGTGCGCGCTACCGCCGCTTTTTTAAAAAGAGGAATCGTCTCATTAGCGAAACAATGGCAAGAGACTGCTATTTGTTGTTACATACAGTGCTGCTTTCTTTGATAATGATCATCAAGAACCAAATAATAGACTGTGTATGATAGAACATGTTCTGTACGAGAGTTAGGCGAAAATTTTTCTCTGTTTGAAAATCTTTGCGGCCGCTTCTTTAGTACATCAAATTATGCACAGAAATTAGTCATCTTAGAGTTAAAATTCTAGTCAGTAGGTGTGCTTCATTTCTGACTGTACCACTATTAGGCATAAGAATAATACGAATATAAACATGACACGATGGTATATTCTTCCGCATTTGCTGTTGTCTCACTCTAGTTTCGTAGTTTATTAGGCAGACAGGATTTAAATGAGATAGCAGCAAACGTGAAAGAATACATGGCAAAATGCTTATATTCGTATTATTCTTATGGTGAAGAGAATACTGCATGTGATTCACATTTCATCAGGTTCCTATTAGCAACCATCTCTTCTCACAGGTAGGAAAAAACTCAGAACGTAGAGTTGACCATGTTGACAAACATCCTAAACAGCCTTGCTAGTCGGATTTTCGTAGTACATTGAAATTCTGCTACATTCGAAGATGAACAATACGGAATTTGTATTTACTTTGTTGGATAATGTATGAAAATGCAGTGGTCGAAACTCGGGGCGGAGAAAAGAAGCTCGTCTTCCACCTTTCTTTTTTTTTTTATTTATTTACTGACGCAGAGGTTTTGGTGCCAGTATTTATCTTTGTGTCTACAAAGCATGCCTGTGTAGCGCTACATATATTAGACAGCAGAAGTTAGTTGTAGTGGCACCTACCAACATTTTTCAGAACTTCCGCTTGCTTTGCACTCGATTCTAAGCTGCAGGCGGTTTTTTGGATTACAAAAACCGGAAAAAAAGTGCGGCTTAGATTCGAGTAAATATGGTAACTACTCAAAAATTCTAAATGCATTGAAAATCATAGCTCACTGAGCAATGCTACCAGAGCCTACCTTAGACACAAAAATTTAATATATTATTATGTAAAATAATTTAGTGTATACTTCAGTACCTTTTATAACATAGATTGTATACTGCTGTGTTTGTTGTACTACCAAATGCAATGCATGTGATCAGATGTTTTACACAAATAAATTACAAATTTTCCAGCAATGGAACATCAGCTGTTTTAAAATGTACTACATTTTTTCCCAGGCATATCAGTTTTATCTTCAACATCCACTGGTGCATCATCAAAGTTTTCAAAACCGCATCTCTTATGTTGCTACTGTGTCATCACTGAAATTATTTTCTACTGAGACATGATGGTGAACTGATATACCTCATCTTACTTCATTTGAGAAAGTCAGAAGGATATTTGATGTCCCTTGCCCAACACTAACTCTGCCATCACTTACTGTGATACACAGCAGTTCCCACATTATATAAATTATGAATCACTTTGTCCCAAGAGGATTTAAACTTCTCCAAAGTTACAGTTTTCGTTGTTATGACATTGTCTGAACCATGGACCTTGCCGTTGGTGGGGAGGCTAGCGTGCCTCAGCGATACAGATAGCCGTACCGTAGGTGCAACCACAACGGAGGGGTATCTGTTGAGAGGCCAGACAAACATGTGGTTCCTGAAGAGGGGCAGCAGCCTTTTCAGTAGTTGCAAGGGCAACAGTCTGGATGATTGACTGATCTGGCCTTGTAACAATAACCAAAACGGCCTTGCTGTGCTGGTACTGCGAACGGCTGAAAGCAAGGGGAAACTACAGCCGTAATTTTTCCCGAGGGCATGCAGCTTTACTGTATGATTACATGATGATGGCGTCCTCTTGGGTAAAATATTCCGGAGGTAAAATAGTCCCCCATTCGGATCTCCGGGCGGGGACTACTCAAGAGGATGTCGTTATCAGGAGAAAGAAAACTGGTGTTCTACGGATCGGAGTGTGGAATGTCAGATCCCTTAATTGTGCAGGTGGGTTAGAAAATTTAAAAAGGGAAATGGATAGGTTAAAGTTAGATATAGTGGGAATTAGTGAAGTTCGGTGGCAGGAGGAACAAGACTTCTGGTCAGGTGACTACAGGGTTATAAACACAAAATCAAATAGGGGTAATGCAGGAGTAGGTTTAATAATCAATAGGAAAATAGGAATGCGGGTAAGCTACTACAAACAGCTTAGTGAACGCATTATTGTGGCCAAGATAGATACGAAGCCCACACCTACTACAGTAGTACAAGTTTATATGCCAACTAGCTCTGCAGATGACGAAGAAATTGAAGAAATGTATGATGAAATAAAAGAAATTATTCAGATTGTGAAGGGAGACGAAAATTTAATAGTCATGGGTGACTGGAATTCGAGTGTAGGAAAAGGGAGAGAAGGAAACATAGTAGGTGAATATGGATTGGGGGGAAGGAATGAAAGAGGAAGCCGTCTGGTAGAATTTTGCACAGAGCACAACATAATCATAACTAACACTTGGTTTAAGAATCATGAAAGAAGGTTGTATACATGGAAGAACCCTGGAGATACTAAAAGGTATCAGATAGATTATATAATGGTAAGACAGAGATTTAGGAACCAGGTTTTAAATTGTAAGACATTTCCAGGGGCAGATGTGGATTCTGACCAGAATCTATTGGTTATGAACTGCAGATTGAAACTGAAGAAACTGCAAAAAGGTGGGAATTTAAGGAGATGGGACCTGGATAAACTGAAAGAACCAGAGGTTGTACAGAGATTCAGGGAGAGCATAAGGGAGCAATTGACAGGAATGGGGGAAATAAATACAGTAGAAGAAGAATGGGTAGCTTTGAGGGATGAAGTAGTGAAGGCAGCAGAGGATCAAGTAGGTAAAAAGACGAGGGCTAGTAGAAATCCTTGGGTAACAGAAGAAATATTGAATTTAATTGATGAAAGGAGAAAATATAAAAATGCAGTAAGTGAAACAGGCAAAAAGGAATACAAACGTCTCAAAAATGAGATCAACAGGAAGTGCAAAATGGCTAAGCAGGGATGGCTGGAGGACAAATGTAAGGATGTAGAGGCCTATCTCACTAGGGGTAAGGTAGATACCGCCTACAGGAAAATTAAAGAGACCTTTGGAGATAAGAGAACGACTGGTATGAATATCAAGAGCTCAGATGGAAACCCAGTTCTAAGCAAAGAAGGGAAAGCAGAAAGGTGGAAGGAGTATATAGAGGGTCTATACAAGGGCGATGTACTTGAGGACAATATTATGGAAATGGAAGAGGATGTAGATGAAGATGAAACGGGAGATACGATACTGCATGAAGAGTTTGACAGAGCACTGAAAGACCTGAGTCGAAACAAGGCCCCCGGAGTAGACAATATTCCATTGGAACTACTGACGGCCGTGGGAGAGCCAGTCCTGACAAAACTCTACCATCTGGTGAGCAAGATGTAAGAAACAGGAGAAATACCCTCAGATTTCAAGAAGAATATAATAATTCCAGTCCCAAAGAAAGCAGGTGTTGACAGATGTGAAAATTACCGAACTATCAGCTTAATAAGTCACAGCTGCAAAATACTAACACGAATTCTTTACAGACGAATGGAAAAACTAGTAGAAGCCAACCTCGGGGAAGATCAGTTTGGATTCCGTAGAAACACTGGAACACGTGAGGCAATACTGACCTTACGACTTATCTTAGAAGAAAGATTAAGGAAAGGCAAACCTACTTTTCTAGCATTTGTAGACTTAGAGAAAGCTTTTGACAATGTTGACTGGAATACTCTCTTTCAAATTCTAAAGGTGGCAAGGGTAAAATACAGGGAGCGAAAGGCTATTTACAATTTGTGCAGAAACCAGGTGGCAGTTATAAGAGTCGAGGGACATGAAAGGGAAGCAGTGGTTGGGAAGGGAGTAAGACAGGGTTGTAGCCTCTCCCCGATATTGTTCAATCTGTATATTGAGCAAGCAGTAAAGGAAACAAAAGAAAAATTCGGGGTAGGTATTAAAATTCATGGAGAAGAAATAAAAACTTTGAGGTTCGCCGATGACATTGTAATTCTGTCAGAGACAGCAAAGGACTTGGAAGAGCAGTTGAATGGAATGGACAGTGTCTTGAAAGGAGGATATAAGATGAACATCAACAAAAGCAAAACAAGGATAATGGAATGTAGTCTAATTAAGTCGGGTGATGCTGAGGGAATTAGATTAGGAAATGAGGCACTTAAAGTAGTAAAGGAGTTTTGCTGTTTGGGGAGCAAAATAACTGATGATGGTTGAAGTAGAGAGGATACAAAATGTAGGCTGGCAATGGCAAGGTAAGCGTTTATGAAGAAGAGAAATTTGTTAACATCCAGTATTGATTTAAGTGTCAGGAAGTCATTTCTGAAAGTATTCGTATGGAGTGTAGCCATGTATGGAAGTGAAACATGGACGACAAATAGTTTGGACAAGAAGAGAATAGAAGCTTTCGAAATGTGGTGCTACAGAAGAATGCTGAAGATTAGATGGGTAGATCACATAACTAATGAGGAAGTCTTGAATAGGATTGGGGAGAAGAGAAGTTTGTGGCACAACTTGACCAGAAGAAGGGATCGGTTGGTAGGACATGTTCTGAGGCATCAAGGGATCACCAATTTAGTATTGGAGGGCAGCGTGGAGGGTAAAAATCGTAGAGGGAGACCAAGAGATGAATACACTAAGCAGATTCAGAAGGATGTAGGTTGCAGTAGGTACTGGGAGATGAAAAAGCTTGCACAGGATAGAGTGGCATGGAGAGCTGCATCAAACCAGTCTCAGGACTGAAGACCACAACAACAACAATGTAATTCTTCACTGTGTCCACATAATATTTGACTTTGTATGAAGATTGAACTTCAGATGTTTCAGTATGGTGAATGATTTTGTGTTTTAGTAATTTCTCCAAATTGCACGCAGAAACTCAATACCCTCAGATTTTTTAGCAGCACTACCTGGAGCCCCAACAGCACAGCTCTCCTACAATTTTGCAAAGCTTTGGTTTTATCCCACCTGATCTATGGATGTTGCTTGTGAGTCAATACCACATCAATACTGTGTTTGTTAGACCCTATCCACTTCAATGGTGTGCAGTTGGCAGCTGGTGCTTTCTGTGAAGAGTCCCACACGCAAAATACTGCTGGAAGTTGGTATCCCACAATTGAGGGTCAAGTGCCAGCAACTCTTGGTGAAGAATTCAATCTAAATTTGCCTCATGCCTAAACATCTATGTTAGTCAACTCTGTTTCACAACTACCTGTTCATACTCATTCTGAATCCTCCAAAAATGGTTAGACTAGTTTAGATACGATTAAAAACAGTATGCGCGGACCGGGCCCCACTTGTTTGTGTACGTAATTCCTTCTCAGCATCTCCTGCGATATGCCTCCAGCCTTATGATTCAAGTGGATCTCTTTTGTGGCCATAAGAAAAATGCAGATGCACCACCCTCAGGTAACTGGTGTTCAGTTCCTCACAACTATCCTAATTCGACGAGCATGTACATGGACAGACTGAAAGTTAATGGCAGGTTTGGTTGCGCTTTTTCATATGCAAAATGTATTTTCTGCTTCACGCATACAGTGTACACACTGGAGAGTTGGTCATGGCCAGGCTCTGCAGTTTATTGAAAAAATCACCATAAAGGACAACTGGTTTGTAGGAACTACGTGAACTGCTTACAAAGGACATATCACCCTGTGTACATTTCAGAAGTGAACATCCAAGGCTTAGTAGATGACCTACACAGCTACAGAGTACTAACATTCATCTGGACACAGGGCAATGTGGTTTTTCTGTGAAATGAACTGACAAATCGGCTAAAGAGGCAACCGCAAGAGGCAAGCTTGAATATGTGTACTGGAGAGAGAGAGAGAGACCTAAGATCTCAGCTGCAACATAACATTTTGAAAGCCTAGGATATGAATGGCAGACTACAACAACCCTCAGCAAGCTGAGAATAACTGAAGGGACCGCTGTGGTAGGGGATATGTCACTCCTGACCACTCAGAAAGGTGCAATTTTACTGTTGACTGCATAGTGACATCTACACAGTTTCCCACAGGTTCCTTATTAATAGAGGACACCCCTTGATGCAGCTGTGCTGATCATCTTATGCCAACTCATATTTCTGTAGAATCTGCCCTGCTAGTTGATGTGAGATGAGCCATCAACTTGTCTACCACACTACCCGAAATATGTGGGATGATGAGATAGTAGCTAAGCCAGCCATACATTTCCTGAAGGAAGGTGGATTTTACAGTACACACTTTACATATGATGCATATTGTAGGCGCATTTCAAACTTTCATTATTTAATTATTTCCTTGTTGTGGGTGCCAGTGTACCCCCTAGTTCTCTGGTTGCCTCAGTCCAGTTATGCCCTGCTCACCATAGTGATTTGCCTGGACAAAATGTGAAGAAGCCTTAAAATTGTACAGAGAAACTGCTCTAGCAGCTTCCGTATTACGTGCTTAAATGTGCCAACAATAGAGAATTCATCCATTGATGGTAGCTCTGTTGAGCTTCACTCTTACACATTAACTTTGAGCCCTCAGTTTTGATGTCATGTTTCCCTTTCTATATTCTGCAAACCACTATGAGGTGCACGGCAGAGGGTACACCCCATTTTGCCCATTATTAAGGTATCTTCCTGTTCCATCCATGTATGGAATGTGAGAAGAAAGATTGTGTGAATGCCTCTGAGCATGTGATAATTGTCATCTTATCCTCACAATCCCTGTTTGAACAGTACATAGATGTTAGTAGTATATTCCTAGAGTAACCATTTAAAGCTGGTTCTCGCAACTTTGTTAATAGTCTATCTCAGGGTAGTTTGTCTGCTTCAAAAGTTTGCCATTTCAGTTCCTTCAGTATCTCTGACACTCCCTCATGAATTAAACAAACCTGTGACCATTTGTGCTGCCGTTCTCTGTATACTGTCAATATCCCCTGTTAGTCCCATCTGGTATAAGTCACACACACCTGAACAGTATTCTTGAATTGATTGCACGAGTGATTTGTAAGCAGTATGTTTTGTAGAGTGATTGCACGTCTCCAGTATTCTACCATTAAACTGAAGTCTACCACCTACTTCACCCTCTGATCATTCCATTTCATACCCGAACAAAGTGTTACATGCAGGTATTTGTATAAGTTGGCTGATTCTAGTTGTGACTCATTGATATTGTCATCCAAGAATACCATGTTTTCTCGTTTTGTAAAGTGCAAAATTGTACATTTGTGAACATTTAGAGCAATTTGTCAATCTCTGCACCATGTTGAAAACTTGTCAGGATCTGACTGAATATTTCTGCAGCTTCTCTCAGAAAGTGCTTCATTATAGATAACTGCATCTTATGGAAAAAGCTGGGTTTTACTAATAATGTAGCCTGTGAGGTCATTAATATACAGCAAGAACAGCCAGGGTCCCAACACACTACCCTGGGGCACACCCCAAGTTACTTCTACATCTGATGATGAGTCTCCACCCAAGATAACATGCTGTGCCATTCCTACCAAAAAGTCCTCAATACAGTCACAAATTTCCCTTTGTACCCCATATGATCATACTTTTGACAATAAGCATAGGTGAATCAAATGCTTCTTGAAAATCAAGAAACATGGCATCTAAATGATTGACTTGATCCAAAGCTTTCAGTACGGCATGTGGGCAAAGTGTGAGTTGGTTTACACATGATCAGTGTTTTCGAAAACCGAGCTGGTTGGCATCGAGGAGGTCTTTCTGTTCAAGGTACATTATCATGTTTGAGGTCAGAGTATGTTCTAAGAGTCTACATCAAATTACCATCAAGGATGTTGGATGGTAGTTCTGTGGGTCACGTCTACTACCCTTCTCATAGACAGGTGTGACCTGTGCCATTCTCCAATTAGTGGGCATGGTTTTTTGCTCGGGGCAGATATGGTAGTGTAGTGAGAATAGGGGCTAACTCAGCTGCAAATTCAGTATAGAATATGATGGGGATTCTGTGGTGTCACCACCAGACACTACACTTGCTAGGTGGTAGCCTTTAAATCGGCCGCGATCCGTTAGTATATGTCGGACCCATGTGTCGCCACTGTCAGTGATTGCAGACCAAGCGCCGCCACACGGCAGGTCTAGAGACTTCCGAGCACTCGACCCAGTTGTACAGATGACTTTGCTAGCAATGCTATACTGACAAACTATACTCTCACTTGCCGAGATGATAGTTAGCATAGCCTTCAGCTACGTCATTTGCTACAACCTAGCAAGGCGCCTTTACCAGTTTATATTGAGATTGTAATTAATGTATCAACAAGAGCGATGTTATCCAATTATGGATTGAAGTTAAGTATTCCTGCAACTACATTCTTTTCTTACTAGACTCAACTACTTTACCTTGTTCCAGACCTCACGCCAGTCTGCATGAGCTTAAATGCGTGCATTTCGGCCTCCTCTAGCCACACGGTGTTGGCTCTTCTGCCAACACATCAGATTCCATCTGGCTTTAAGTACTGTTCATTTAATTCATCTTTTCAATGGTACAAGGACTAAATTGGGGCAATTCTCCTGGGTTTTGAAAATGGAGTTAAACATTTCAGCTTTTGCTTTGCTACCATGAGTTTCAGATCCCGTCTCATTCTCTAGGGAATGGACCTGAACTTCAGTGCCACTTACAGCCTTTACATATGAGCAGAATTACTTTGGATTTTTTAAATGTCATTTGACAATATGATGCTATGGTGGTCATTGAAGGTAATATGCATTGCTCTCTTGACAGCCAAACATGTTCATTCAGCATCTCTCTGTCTATACTCCAGCAACTTGAAAGGAGGCAAAAAATCAAAACGAGAATTGGTACCTGGAATGTCAGAACTCTGCTACAAGCAGGAAAACTAGAAAACCTTAAAAGAGAGATGGAAAAGAATCATATGGACCTCGTAGGTGTTGCTGAGGTAAGATGGAATGGACATGGAGAGTTGCAGTCAGATGAATATGTATTCTACTACTCAGGAGGAGAAGTAAAAGGAATTAATGGAGTAGGAATGATTATGACAAAGGAATTGGCTAAATGTGTGGAATATGTAGACTATGCAAATGACCGGGTTATTGGTGTAAGGCCGAAAGGAGCACAAAAAGATTTACTTATTGTCCAGGTGAATATGTCAACTTCAGAACATGATGACCAAATTGTAGAGGAAACGTACAATGTAATAGAGAGAATAATGGACGAAAATAAAAAACGCTGCAAAATAGTATTGGGAGACTGGAACGCCATTGTGGGAGAAGGGAAAGAGGGAAACATAGTAGGCAGTCATGGTCTTGGAAAGAGAAATGAGAGGTGAATGGTTAATTGACTTCTGCAGGGAAAGGCAGCTGATAGTGACAAACATGGTTCAAGAACCATAAGAGGAGGCTCTACACTTGGAAATCACCAGGGGATAAATATAGAAACCAAATCGATTTTATACTGGTAGATGAAAGATACAGGAATGGAATCAACAAGTTGCACATATTACCAGGTGCAGATATTAATAGTGACCACAACTTACTTATGGCAGAAATAGAAATAAGAATGAAAAAACTGAAAAAGGTGACAATGGTGAAGAAGTGGGATTTAGAGAAGATAAGGTCCAACAAAGAACAAATTACAGAAATACTGTCTCGGGACTTTCTAAACACACTACGAGACAAAGAAGCACCTGATAATGCCAACGAGTACTGGAATATGCTGAAAGAAGGAAACATTAAAGCAGGGCAGCAAAATATAGGATATGTAAAAGGGAAAAGGTAAAAAAAACCATGGGTCACACGAGAAATGATTTCCAAGATGGAGGAGAGAAGAAAATTGAAAAACAAGAACACTGAAGATGCAAGAAAGATATACTGGAGGTTAAATAACGAACTGCGAAGAGGAACAGAGCAGGCTAGGAAAAAATGGCTAAAAGAGGAATGTGATGAAATTGAAGAACTGGACAGGAAGGGAAGATATGACTTATTATACAACAGAGTAAAGACTATGACATGGGAACCAAACAGAGCAGGAAGTGCTACTATGGAAATTTTGAGTAAAGACGAAGAGGTAGTGTACAAAGGTCATGATGATGTCCTCCAGAGATGGGAAGAATATATAAAAGAGCTATATGACACAAATAGCAAACCAGAAACTCTGGAACTTCAATCACACAACAGTGTAAGTGATGAAGAGAAAGGACTGACCATCATAATGGAAGAAGTAAAGTCTGCCATTGCTGCAATGAAAAATGGCAAAGCAGTAGGTACAGATACAATACCGGGAGAAATACTAAAATGTTTGAACTACAATGGAATAAGAGAAATATTGAGGTTATGTAATAAAATATGACAGTGGTGAATGGCCTGAGGACTTTTTGACAACAATAATGATTCCATTACTGAAAAAAATAAGGAACCAAGAAATGCAGTGAGCACAGAACAATCAGCCTCATTTCACATGCAGTCAAAGTGATGTTAAGAATAATTAATAAAAGACTTGAAAAAGTAATAGAGGAGAATCTCGGTGAGGAGCAGTTTTGCTTTAGATGAAATACGGGCACCAGAGATGCAATAGGGCTCCTACGAAATTTGGGAGAAAGGTTTATTGAAAAAGGAAGAGACCTATATATGTGCTTCATCGATTTAGAAAAGGAATTTGACAATGTGGTTTGGGACACGCTGGCGATTATTATGAGGGAAAAGAGTGGACTGGAGAACCAGAAGACTTATAAACTCATTGTACCTTAATCAAAAAGTTTCAGTTAAAGTGAGAGGAGAAAGTACAAACTGGATCAGACTAGGGAAAGGAGTAAGACAAGGATGCTGTTTATCACCTACTCTTTTCAACCTGTACTTGGAAAATATGATTGACCAATGCTCATTAGATGACAAAGGAGTAGAAATTGGAGGAAGAAGAGTAGGGTGCTTGAGATTTGCTGATGACATGGTCCTTCTAGCCACAGGGGAAAAAGAATTACAGGATTTGGTGGACACCATTGCAACTAAAGGAAAAAAATATGGAATGAAAATTAACACAAATAAAACAAAAGTATTGGCAATAGGAGGAAATAAGGAAATAAAAATTGTGCTGAATGGAGAAACACTAGAACAGGTGAAAAAATTTAAGTATCTTGGAAGCAGGATAGACACCGACTGGAAGTGCACCACAGAAATTAAAACAAGGATAGCAATGGCAAAACAGGTGTTTTATAAGAAAAGGAGAATCTTCTGCAGCGGTCTGGACAGAGAACTCAGAAAGAGACTCATAAAATGTCTCGTGTGGAGTTCTTCTATATGGCACTGAAACATGGACTATGAGGAAAAAAGACAGAGAAAGGCTGGAGGCTTTTGAGATCTGGACATGGTAGAAGATGGAAAGAATAAGTTGGATGGACAGAGTAAAAAATAAAGAGGTACTGAGAAGAGTGGGAGAGAAAAGACAGTTACTAGATGTAATAAAGAGAAGAAAAAGAAATTGGATTGGGCATATATTAAGAAAGAATGACGGACTGATAAAAACAGTTTTAGAAGGTTATGTAGAAGGGAAAAGGAAGCGAGGAAGGAAGAGATTCCAGATACTGGATGACATGATGGACGGTACAACATACAGCAGCCTTAAGAAGGAAGCATTGGATCGCAGAAAATGGAAGGGCAAAGGACCTGCTAATATAGCAGATAACTGATGATGATGATGATGATGATGAACACTTTCTTTGTAATCAGGAGAACAGGAGGAACCTTTGAGAAGGCCTTCCCTTTCTATATTCTCAAGGCATGGAAAGGTATTGCTTGGTCCCAAAAAAGAGTCAAATAACTATGTAAATGAACACTTCTAGTTGAAACTGCTAATTCAACCCAGGTATCTAAGCTTCCGGGATCTAGGGACTTAGATGAATACACACTAGAGGCCTTAACTTTAGTGAGGGTGTTGTTACTAGCTCCAATATGCTATATCTGTCTCGAGGTTTGTCCATTTGTTCCTAACCCAGAGTGATGGTAAAAATTGGAAGAATTTGGCTGTACCTCTATGGGATGTAATGGGAGTGCTACATGTGGCCATTGCTGAGGCTCAGCTCACAAAACAGGCAATTATTGTATACTTCTTGCAAAATATATGAACTGCTCCTAGGATCACCCAGTGTGGAGCAAGAAGTGCGAGTTTTTACAACAAGGAATGGAAAATTCAGGAATTGAAAGTCAAGCTATGGTGAAGCTATAAAAGCTTTCAAAGCTACGCAATCTCATGCTCTTGCTACTTCTTTCACATGAGCCCTTAAGACGCCAATTGCTGAGCATGATGCCTCTGCACAATCTCAGACCACAGATTAAAGTATGAGCTCATGAACTTGTTGGAGAACCTGTGGGGGAAATGCTCCAGTTGAAACTGAAGTCTTCGAAAGCCATCAGCAGTGGGTGTCACCATCTAAGGCACATACCACTACCCACCATCAGAAACAAACTAAGCCATACCTCTAACCCATCTGTAAAGAAAAACGTCATTCGAAAAGTAATTCAAAGTCCAAGAAAGTGGTAGCTAAACCTTCAGATTGGTGAGCTTTCTCCCTCTCTGGTGGGAACTAAGCTTTGGAAGATACGGCCTTCCAGTGACAGGATCTGGAGAGCTAAGAACTGGCTAACATTCCCCCTGATCTCACCAGCAAATCACCTCTGAAGGAGAAAGAAAAGACCAACCATCACTAAACAATGGTTGCCACATGAACTTCTGCATTGCAGTTGTATTTAAATTGATACCGCTCACATTTGGAAGAATGACAGCTCCTGGTCCAGGAGAAAAACTTCTGCATCTGCTGACAAGATACTCATTTTAAAGTCAGACACATTAGCATTATGAGGTTACCACCCCTACAGGAAAGATGATGACACTGGAGGTAGGGCTCAAGGTGGAGTGACTGTTTTCATTGATGACAGTTACCCCTCCTCACCTATCCCTCTTACCACGACCATGGCAGTAATTGCTGAGAAAGTTCTCACACCCTTTAATATCACAGCATGTTCTTTGTGCCTTCCACCTAATGATGATTTGGTTGTAAACATACTGACAGAACTCTTCAGGCACTTCCACACGCATTCCTCATGGGGGACTTAAGTGCACACATTGTGTTGTAGGGCTCACCTACCACTTGCTGCAGGGGTCAGATGCTCTAGCGATTCATCCGTTCTGAGAATATCTGCTTTCTGAACTTGGGTCAGATGATGCACTTTTCCACAGCTCCAATGTCTTTTTTCAGCCACTGACCTTTGTTATTGTTCCCCAGCTGTTGCAGACTGAGTTCAGTGGGAAGTGGCTACAGATTCACATTCCAGTGTCCTCTTCCCAGTGTGGATCATTCTGCCGACAGGGGCTGACAGGAGACCATTCAGATGGATGATAGAAAGGGCAAATGGGTTGCAGTATAGTTGATAGGCTATTTTTGAACAAAAGGATTGTGCACAGGACACAGTGGCCCATATCAGTTGTGAGATCCATTCAGCTGCTGCAGAGTCCATCCCCCAGTCTAGTAGCCACCTCAGATGATGGCCTGAGCCTTGGTGGAATTAAGACTAGACTGGCAATCAGGGCCAAATGAACAGTTCTGCAGAACTTCAAACACCATCCAAATACAGGAAACCTTCATGCCTACAGATCTGTGAGAGCACATGGGAGGTGAGTGATAAAAGAACAGGTCTTCCTGGAAGGAATTCTCGACATATATTAATTGGTCCACTTCTGCTGCGCAAGTTTGGGACTCAGTAAAGTGGATTTCAGGCAAGCGCAGTACACTTCCCCTTACAGGCTTGTCAAGGAATTTGGTGTTGATAGACATGACAAGCCATGGCTCAGGTTTTAGCTGAAAACATTTTTACTGTCACCAAGTCATCCAGACAAGCTCCTGCTTTACAGGTGTTCCATAGGATTGCAGAGATTAGGAAATTCAATTTCTTGTCATGTAATGAGGAAGTCCACAACCTTCTGTTCTCCATTTGGCAACTGGAATTAGCTTTGTCTGTAGCCAGAGACACAGCTCCAGGACGTGATAAGATCCACTACGTCAGGCTTTGTCATCTGTGCTCTGAACTGAAAGGATGGCTCCTTTGTTGTTTTAGTCAGATCTGGTTTCATGGACACTACCCCGTGAATTTGAAGGAGGCAATATTAATTCCATTCTGGAAACCAGGCAAAGACCTTAGTGCCCCTAACAGTTACTGGGGTGTAGCCCTTACAAGTGGTATGGGTAAGACTCGTCAACGCATGGTCAACTGCCACCTCCTCTGGTTGCTTGTGTCGTGAGGTTACGTGATCCACTAGTGGTGTGATTTCAGCCCCTACACTACAATTCCACTCTGGACAATCAAAATTTACTGGAGACAGCGATACAGGAATCCTTCTTATGCTGAAACCATTTGGTTTGGGACTTTTTAGACATCCAGAAAGTATGAAACGTTTTGCAGGTACAACATCCTTTGCCAACTTCATGAATGGGGACTACATAGACATCTGCCACTTTTTATCCAGTTCTTTCTTGTGGACCGGCATTTTTGATACACATGGGAAATGCCTTGGGTGACTGATATGTTAAAGAGAATTGTCATGCTAGGCAGTGTACTCAGTGAAATTTCCTGGCAGATTAAAACTGTGTGCCGGACCGAGACTTGAACTCGAGACATTCGCCTTTCGCATGCAAGTGCTCTACCATCTGAGGTACCCAAGCATGACTTAAGCACACTCTGCTGCAGAGTGAAAATCTCATTCAGTGTACTCAGTGTCACACTGTTCGCCATCACTGTCAGTGGCATTTCCTCCACAGTCAGGAGAACTGTCAAATACTCTTTGTTTGTGGATGACTTTGCAATCTTCTACTCTTCCTCTGATCTTACAACAGTGACAATGTAGCTGAAAACCTGGACCAGGACTACTGCTTTTTGGTAATCACCAGAGAAGATTACACACGCCAATTTTAACTGTCCTTGTCAAAGTTTTAACCAACCAGTATTCACAATGAGGGACAATATTTTATGTTTTCAAGAAACTGAGCACTTTTTGGGTTTATTATTTGACTCAAAATTAACTTGAAAGACATATGAACAAAGGGCTTTCAGTCATTGAATACTTTTAACTGCCTTAGTGTACAAATAAGGGACGCTTGACAGGTCCTCCCTCTTGCAGTTTTATACGGCATTTGTTCAATCACTTTTAGTTTACGGCAGTGTGGTCTATATATCAGTCCTTATTTCCTATCTCAAGGTGTTAGGTGCTGTCCACCATGAGGACATTCTGATATTCACTGGAGCCTTTTGGACCAGTCCATTTCAGTGTCTCTGGATTTGGCTGGACAGGTGCTGAAAATCTCTGTGTCCCAACTTTGGTTTCGTCCCTTTTAAGCATGTACCACAGTTTTATTGTCGTTTATACAGATGGATCACAGGAAAAGAATGTCTTCAGTTTTGCTGTTTTCCCTCAATGGGTTTTCAAAGTGTGTCTTCCAGAATAATTCACAAATTATGATGCAGAGTTAAATGACATTCTAATGGCACTGAAGGGGATACAGACATCACCGTACAAGGTTTCTTGTCTGTTTCGACTTGCTTAGTTTACTACAAGAACTTCACCAATTGTATCCGGAAATCTGGAAGACCAGTTGATTCAACACATCAGTGACTCACTATAGTGATGCAAACACTGTGGCAAGGAAGTGATAATTTTCTGGGTACCTGGCCACATCATGATACAAGGAAACTATATGGCCAACAAAGCCACTGAGGATTCATGTTAGAATGGTGCTGTTCATCAGTGTCCCATTTTGTTGCATGCCATCATCTCATTTTCTGACAAATGCATCATGTCAGTAGGAGACTAAATGGTTGCATGTGACACAAAACTAACTTAATTTTTGTTGTCATCTGTCTTCTGACTGGTTTTATGTGGCCCATCGGAAATTCCTCCTTGGTGCCTACCCCTTCATCTCAAAGTAGCACTTACAAGCCATGTCCTCAATTATTTGTTGGATGTATTCCAATCTCTGCCTTCCTCTTCAGGTTTGCCCTCTACAGCTTCCTCTAGTACCATGTAAGTCATTCCCTGATGTCTTAACGTCTTATTATCCTGTCCCTTCTCCTTTTAGTGTTTCCCATGTACTCCTTTCCTCACCGATTCTGCGTAGAACCTCCTCATTCCTTACCTTATCATCCACATAATTTTCAACATTTGCCTGCAGCACAATATCTCAAATGCTTTGATTCCCTTCTGTTCTGGTTTTCCCACAGTCCGTGTTTCACTGACATACAACACTGCTCCAGACATACATTCTGAAAAATTTCCTCCTCATATTAAGGCTTGTGTGTGACACTTGTAGACTTCTGTTAGCCTTTCTGACAGGGCTAGTCTGCTTTTGATTTCCTCCTTGCTCCACTGGTCATTGGTTATTTTGCTGTCTAGGTAGCAGAATTCCTTAACTTCATCTACTTCATGCCCATCAGTCTTGATGTTAAGTTTCTCACTCTTCTCATTTCTGCTACTTTTCATTACTTTCGTCTTTCTTTGATTTACACTCAGTCCATATTATGTACTCATTACATTGTTCATTCCATTCAGCTTATCATGTAATTTACCTTCACTTTCACTCAGGATAGCAATGGCATCAGTGAATCATATCATTAATATCCCTTTGCCTTTTATTTTAATTCCAGTCATGAAGCATTCTTTTATTTCTATCATTGCTTCTTTGATGCACAGGTTGAACAGTAGGGAGGACAGACTACATCCTGTCTTTCATACTTTTTAATCTGAGAACTTCATTTTTGGTTGTCCTCTCTTATTATTCCTTCTTGGCTCTTGTATATATCGTATATTAGTGTCTGTCCCTATAGCTTACCCCTATTTTTCTCAGAATTTTGAACATCTTGACCAGTTTACATTGGCGAATGCTTTTTCCAGGTCAACAAATCCTATGAATGTGTCTTGATTTTTCTTTGGTGTTCCTTCCATTATCAACTGCAATGTCAAGATTGCCTCTCTGCTCCTTTTGTAAAGCCAAACTGATCGTCATCTAGCACATCCCCAATTTTCTTTTCCACTCTTCTGTGTATAATTATTGTCAGAAACTTGGGTGCCTGAGCTGCTAAGCTGACTGTGTGATAATTCTTGCACTTGTCAACTCTTGCAGTCTTCGGAATTGAGTGGATGATATTTTCCTAAAAGTCAGATGATACGTCCCCAGACTCATACATTCTAGACACCAATGTGAACAGTCAATTTGTGGCCACTTCTCCCAATGATTTTAGAAATTCTGATGGAATGTTATCTGTCCCTTATGCCTTACTTAATTTTAAGTCTTCCGAAGTTGTCTTAAATTGATTCTATTAATGGATACTCTATCTCTTCTAAATTGACTTGTGGTTCACCTATCACATCTGAAAAATCTTTCCCCTCATAGAGGCCTTCAATGTACCCTTTACACCTATCTGCTCTTACCTCTGCATTTAACAGTGGAATTCCCATTGCATTCTTCATATTATTATCCTTGTTTTTTGTGTCACCAAAGGTTGTTTTGACTTTCCTGTATGCTGAACTTCTTTGATTTATTCGGAATTTCCATGCAGCCTTTTTGTCTTAGCTCCCTGTGGTTCCTATTTATTTCCTTCCTCAATGACTTGTATCTCTATGTTCCTGAGTTTCCCTGAACTTTTTGTACTTCTTTCATTCATTGATCAACTAAAGTATTTCTTCCGTACTCATGGTTTCTTCACAGTTACCTTCTTTGTACCTTTGTTCTTCTTTCCAACTTCTGTGATTGCCCTTTTAAGAGATGTCCATTCCTCTTCAGCTGTATTGCCTACTGAGCTATTCTTCAATGTGCTGTCTATAGCCTTATAGAACTTAAAGGTGCACCTCATCATCCCTTAGTATATCTGTATCCCACTTTTTTGAGTATTGATTCTTCCTGGCTATTCTCTTGAACTTCAGACTACTCTTCATCACTATTTCAATAGAGTCTGTACCTGCTCCTGGGTATGCCTTACAGTCCAGTATCTGATTTCCGAATCTCTGTATTCCCATGATGTAATCTACCTGAGATCTTTCCTTATCTGCATGCCTTTTCCAAGTATACCACCACCTCTTGTGATTCTTGAACAGAGTATTTGCTATTACTAGCTGAAATTTATTACAGAACTCAATTAGTCTTTCTCCTCTAACTCTCCATGTCCCACGCCCATATTCTCCTGTATCCTTTTCTTCTACTCCATCCCCTAAAACTTCATTCCAGTCCCCCATGACTATTTTATTTTCATCTCCCTTAATGTACTGTATTGCCCTTTCAACATCCTCATGTACTTTCTCTGTATTTTCATCTTCAGCTTGTGGCATCAGCACGTACGAGGTGTGGCTAGAAAAAAACCGGACTAGTACTGATGAAACAATAAAACGAATGCAATAAGGCAGAAAGTCGCGTGGCCTGTCACGTGACTCTTGCTCCACCTACTGCTCGAGTTTCATCTGCCTCCTGCACTCAGTCTCCCCGTGGCGCCTGTTTTAAGTAGTTGACGTTTTGTCTGTGCGTCGGAAAATGTTGAGTGTACAGAAAGAACAGCGTGTTAACATCAAATTTTGTTTCAAACTAGGAAAATCTGCAAGTGAAACGTTTGTAATGTTACAACAAGTGTACGGAAATGATTGTTTATTGCGAACACAAGTGTTTGAGTGGTTTAAACGATTTAAAGATGTCTGCGAAGACACCAGTGATGACACTCGCACTGGCAGACCATTGTCAGCAAAAACTGATGCAAACATTGAAAAAATCGGTAAACTTGTTCGACAAGATCACCGTTTAACAATCAGAGCAGTGTCTGAGTTAACAGGAGTTGAGAAGGAAAGTGTTAGGCAGATTCTTCATGAAAGTTTCAACATGAACAAAGTGTGTTCAAAAATGGTTCCAAAGTGTCTCACAATTGAACAGAAGGAACGCCGAAGAATGATTTGTTCTGACATCCTGGAGAACGTTGAAAGTGATCCCACCTTCTTACAAAATGTTATTACTTGCGATGAATCGTGGTTCTTTACTTACGATCCCGAAACTAAACGCCAATCGATGCATTGGAAAACTCCTGGTTCTCCACGACAAAAAAAAGCACGAATGTCAAAATCGAAATTCAAGGCAATGATTGTTTTTTTTTTTGACATCAAAGGGATTGTGCACATTGATTGGGTACCAGAGGGACAAACAGTGAATCAGCATTACTACATTAGCGTCCTGGCTACCCTACATGAGAGAGTACGGAGAAAACGGAACGATTTGTGGAGAAAAAAGTCATGGATCCTTCACCAAGACAATGCCCCAGCTCACAGTGTGTTGTCAGTGAAGACGTTTTTGGCAAAACACAACATTCCCACCTTAGATCATCCACCCTACTCACCTGATTTGGCCCCCTGTGACTTTTTTCTTTTCCCTAAAGTCAAGTCAGCTTTGAAAGGAACTAGATTTGAGACTGTTGAAGCAGTAAAAGAAAAAGCGATGGAAGTAATGTATGGACTTACCGAAAATGATCTGCAGCATTGCTATGAACAGTGGAAAATTCGTATGGAGCGGTGTAGAGACCGAGGAGGAGAATACATTGAAGGAGATAACATGAAATTGTAAATAATTGTAAATAAATGTTTTTTCCAGCATCAGTACGGTTTTTTTCTAGCCACACCTCGTATACCAGAACTTTTGTTGCTGGTGTCAATTTGCTGTCGATTCTGACAAGAACAAACCTATTACTGAATTGTTCACTATTCCACACTCTCTGCCATACCGTCCTATTCATAATGAATCCTACACCTATTATACGATTTTCTGCCACTGTTTATAGTACCTTATACTCATCTGACCAGAAATCCTTGTCTTTCCATTTAACTTCGCTGACCACTAATATATCTAGATTGAGCCTTTGCATTTCCCTTTTCAGATTTTCTAGCTTCCCTACCACATTCAAGCTTCTTACATTCCATGCCGTGGGATGCAGGATGTTATCCTTTAATTGATCATTCAATCTTTTTCTCATGGTCACCTCCGCCACATGTTCTGTGAATTCACACTACATGTATTTAATACAGAGGTTTCCATTGTCTTCTGCATCCTCATGACATTGATCATTGCTGATTCTCTCACCTTTAGGAGCAGCTTCGTACTCAAGGACAAGAGAGTGCTCTGAAAATCTGTCAGCTCCTCTGCCCACTTCGACAAGGCTGAGACAGCATCTATGACGACAGGTCGTGCAAGGAATGTCAAGAAAGGTAGGAAGATATATTTCTTTGGCAAGGCAGACAGGATACAAATTTCAAGATACTCAGCAGTGTGCAACAAATATTCAGTGATGAGGATGAAGAGCTGGATAACAAATGGAAAAAAAATTCAAAGGCATCATTCAATATGCCCTAGACAAGTATGTTCCGAGTAAGGTTTTAAGGGATCGGAAAGATCCACCATTGTTTAATAGCCATGTTAGAAAAGTGCTATGTAAACAAACAGCACTTCATCTCATATTCAAGAAAAGTAAAAACCTAGCTGAAAAACAAAAGCTGAATGAAGCAAAAATGAGGGTAAGGAGAGCAATGAGAGAAGTGTTCAATGAATTCAAAAGTAAGATGTTGTCAACCAACCCGAGTAAAAACCATGAGAGATTTTGGTATGTAAAATCAGTAAGTGGGTCAAAATCATCTACTATTCTCTCAGTGACCACACTGGCACCAAAACGCAAGATAACAAAGAGAAGGCCAAAATACTGAATTCAGTCTTCCAAAGTTGTTTCACCATGGAAGATCATAACACTGTCCCTCCTTTCAATCTTTGTGCGAACGTTGAAATGAAATGGGAGATATTGAGATAATTGATAGCGGTATTGAAAAGCGGCTACAATTGCTTAGTAGTGGAAAGGCTGCAGGACCAGATGAGACACCTGTGAGATTCTGTAAAGATTATGCAAAAGCACTTACTCCCTTCCTAGCAGTAATTCATCATAGATCGTTTGAACAAGGAAAGGTACCTAGCAACTGGAAAAAAGTGCAGCTCATTCCCGTTTAATAAGAAAGGCTGTAAGACAGATCCACATAATTATAGACCTATATCATTGATGTCAATCTGTTGTAGAATTACGGAACATGTTTTACGCTAAAAAATTGACTTCTTGGAAGAAAATCAACATGGATTCCACACAGATCGTGCAAAACTCAGCTGGCTCTGTGTCTCCACGAGATCACAGCGCAGTGGACAATGGCCCTCATGTTGATGTTATGTTCCTTGACTTCAGTAAGGCATTTCATAGCTTTCTGCATTGCCATTTAATGAAAAGGGGGGGGAGGGGAAATTCGAGCTTACGGAGTATCAGAACAGACCAGCCCCTCTGTGGGTCTGGGGGCTAGAATAGGCCAGAGATATTCCTGCCTGTCATACGAGGTGACTAAAAGGAGTTTCACACATTTCAGCCTCTATGTGATGGTCCCCTGTAGGGTTTATTTATTTATTTATTTATTGTTCCGTTGGACCACATTTAGGAGAAGTCTCCATGGTCATGGAACGAGTCAATACATGAAATTATAACACAATTGTAGAAACAGATAAAATGAAATATAAGAAATATATTCAGGCGACAAGTCATTAGTTTAAATGAAGAAAATCAAGACTGTAACACTGGAATTTGCTTAATTTTTTAGCTCTTCCAGGAGCTCCTCGACAGAATAGGAGGAGTGAGCCATGAGGAAACTCGTCAGTTTAGACTTAAAAGCGTTTGGGCTACTGCTAAGATTTTTGAGTTCTTGTGGTAGCTTATTGAAAATGGATGCAGCAGAATACTGCACTCCTTTCTACACAAGAGTCTAGGAAGTGCATTCCACATGCAGATTTGATTTCTGCCTAGTATTAACTGAGTGAAAGCTGCTAACTCTTGGGAATAAGCTAATATTGCTAACAACAAATAACATTAAAGAAAATACATACTGTGAGGGCAGTGTCAAAATTCCCAGACTATTGAATAGGGGTCGACAAGAGGTTTTCGAACTTACACCATACATAGCTCAAACAGCCCATTTTTGAACCAAAAATACCCTTTTTGAATCAGAAGAATTACCCCAAAAAATAATACCATATGACATAAGCGTATGAAAATATGCGAAGTATACTACTTTTCGTGTTGAAATGACACTTATTTCAGATACTGTTCTAATGGTAAATAAAGCAGCATTTAGTTTCTGAACAAGATCCTGAACATGGGCTTTCCACAACAGCTTACTATCTATCCGTATGCCTAGGAACTTGAACTGTTCCGTCTCGCTTATAACATGCCCATTCTGTCTGACTAAAATGTCAGTTCTTGTTGAATTGTGAGTTAGAAACTGTAAAAACTGAGTCTTACTGTGATTTAGCATCAAATTATTTTCCACAAGCCACGAACTTATATCATGAACTACATTATTTGATAATGTTTCAATATTACACACAAGATCCTTCGCTACCAAGGTGGTGTCATCAGCAAACAGAAATATTTTTGAATCACCTGTAATACTAGAAGGCATATCATTTATATAAATAAGAAACAGCAGTGGCCCCAGCACTGACCCTTGGGGAACACCACATTTAACAGTGCCCCATTGGGACTGAACATCATTACCACTCTCAATATTGCGGAGGATTACCTTCTGCTTTCTGTTCTTAAAGTAGGAGGCGAACCAATTGTAAGCTACTCCCCTTACTCCATAATGTTCCAACTTCTGCAGTAATATTTTGTGGTCAACACAGTCAAAAGCCTTCGTTAAATCAAAGAAAACACCTAACGTTCGCAACCTTTTATTTAATCCGTCCAAAACCTCACAGAGAAAAGAGGCTATAGCATTTTCAGTTGTTAAGCCATTTCTAAAACCAAACTGTACATTTGACAGCAAATTATGTAAATTTAAATGCTGCAGTAACCTTGTATATACAACCCTCTCGATAACTTTAGCAAACACCGATGACATATAAATAGGTCTATAATTGTCAACATTATCCCTGTCTCCCTTTTTATAAAGTGGCTTCACTACCGAGTACTTTAATCGGTCAGGAAACCGACCACTCCTAAAGGAAAAGTTACAGATATGGCTAAGTACTGAGCTAACATACGTGGAACAATACTTCAGTATTCTGCTAGATACCCCGTCATATCCATGAGAGTTCTTGGTCTTTAGTGATTTAATTATTAACTCAATCTCCCTCTTGTCAGTATGATGGAGGAGCATTTCAGGTAATAGTCTCGGAACACTTTTTTCTAAGAGCGCTATATGATTCCCTGTTGGGACTAGGTTTCTATTTAGTTCACCTGCTATATTCAGAAAGTGATTATTAAGAACTGTACATATATGCGACTTATCAGTAACACGGACATCCCCACTACGCACTGATTCTATATTCTCGACCTGTCTCTGCAGACCAGCCACTTCCTTTACGACTGACCATGTGGTTTTAATGTTATCCTGAGACTTAGCTATTCTATCTACATACCACATACTTTTTGCCTTCCAAATAACTTTTTTAAGCACCTTACAATACTGTTTGTAATGGGCTGCTGCATTTAGATTTTGACTGTTTCCAACGTTTTGATATAATTGCCACTTTGTTCTACAAGATATTCTTATCCCATTAGTCAACCACCCAGGCTGCCTGTTTGTGCTAGTACCCTGTTTTGAACATTCTAATGGAAAGCAACTTTCAAAGAGCACGAGAAAAGTCTTGAGAAAAGCATTATATTTATCGTCTACTGTATCAGCACTATAAACATCTTGCCACTCTTGTTCCTTGATAAGGTTTACAAAAGTCTGTACAGCAACTGGATCAGCTTTCCTAAAAAGTTGGTAACTATATTTAACATGCGTTGCAGCACAAAAACCTTTTAGACTTAAAATTTGTGCATCATGATCTGAAAGGCCATTCACCTTTTTGCTAACAGAATGCCCTTCTAATAATGACGAATGAACAAAAATATTGTCTATGGTTGTTGTACTGTTCCCCTGCACTCTCATTGGAAAGAATATGGTTTGCATAAGATTATATGAATTAAAGAGGTCTACCAGCATCCTTTTCCTTGCACCATCACTTATACAATTAATATTGAAGTCACCACATATAACTAACTTCTTGTATTTCCTATAAAGTGAACCAAGAACCTCCTCTAGCTTTAGCAAAAATGTTGTGAAATCGGAGTCTGGGGATCTATAAATAACAGTAGTAAGAAGTTTAGCTCCACTAAATTTAATGACACCTGCACAACATTCAAACACCTTTTCAGTGCAGTACTTTGAAACATCAATTGACTCAAATGAGATACCGTTTTTTACAAACATGGCTACTCCCCCACACCGCAAAGAGCTCCTAGAAAAGCTGCCAGCCAACCTGTATCCTGGTAAAGGAAGCCTCTGAATTATCTCCTTATTTAAGAAGTGTTCAGATATACCAATAATTTCAGAGTTAACATCTATAAGCAGTTCACTAACTTCATCTCTAATACCTTGTATATTTTGATGAAATATACTAATTCCCTCATTAATTGGATACCCAAGCTTTGTAGAAAGTGGTTTCTTTGTTAGAGAGACTTCCCTTAAGCAGGAATACCTACCAGCTGACTTCAATCTAAACAAGGTTTGACCACCATTCTACAAAATTTTTTCAAAGAGCGAACCAATTGGGGAAGGGCACCTTACAAGGTGTATCATGTCCATCATGCATTGACATCTTTAGCACACTTTCTTGTCGTCGCATTGCAGTCCTGCCCATTCTCCATCTCATGGGAGAGGACACCTTCCTGCGTGCATTTTCCACAATTCACTATGCAGCATTGATTTCTGCATCGACAATGAACATGGACTTCTTTGCACCTGATAGCCAGCATGGTAGCCAGTCCGTAGTGGTGGGGCCACCATGTACCCTGTTGGTTGTAATCCCCTGACCACAAAGGGATTGCTCTGCTGATGATGCCTGCGCCGTTAACTCCCCATGTATGCCAAGGGGTAGACGCCCAGCCCCCTGGGGCACCAGGACTCCCGATAATGGCCATCCTGACAGGTGGCCTTTGCTGCAGCTACGCGGTGCCCATGGGGAGGGCCCCTGGTTGGAGTGGGTGACATCAGGGCAGATCACACATGATGAAGTGTAGTCCATCATCTCTTGCTGGTGGTGAAACACCAGCAGTCTCTAAGTGATGACAAACTCGATTAAATGCACAGAAGTATGACCCCAAATCATTCCCCTCCCTGGCCACACCATGGGAGGAACATCAGGCTAAGGATGGCAGCGGATCTTATTCGCCCCAGTACCTTGTATGTTCAAGAGCTGATGAGGAAACTTTCATGACGATGAAGCCTCAGTTTTTTGTTGAGCATTTAGAGGACAAGTTCAGGGAGGTGGAGGGCTTAAATGAGATCTGTGTCAGTCTTGATCAAAACAGTCCTCTGCCACGTCACGGGAGTTACTCACTTCTGACATGGAGGGGAATGTTTCTGTAGCCATCGCGCCCCATAAGAGCTTAAATATGGTCCAGGGTATCACAGATACCTTCTTTAGCAGTCCAACGATGAGCTGCACGCCAATTTAGAGCAGCGAGGTGTATATTTCATCCAGTGTGTCCACTGGGGTTGGAAGGATAATCAGGTTGCCACCAGTTCTTTCAACTTGGCCTTTGAGGGTGATATGTTGCCCGAGAAGGTCAAGGTGATGGTGTACCGGTGTGATGTAAAGCCCTATATCCCTCACCCAATGCGGTGCTTTAAGTGCTGTAAGTTTGGTCATGTGTCTTCCTGCTGTACTTCCAGCATAACATGCCAAGATTGCGGACGCCCATCACATCCCAATATTCCATGTGCCCCGCCTCCCATCAGTGTCAGCTGTGGAGAGCACCATTTGCCTTGCTCCCCTGACTGCAGGATTCTCCAGAAAGAAAGGAAAATCATGGAGTACAAGACCCTGGACCAACTCACCTACACTGAGGCTAAGAGAAAATTTGAACATCTGCTGCCTGTGCATATGACATCGTCTTATGCTGCCGCTACAACAGTTTTGGCACCATCAGCTCCACCAACCCAGGTCACCTCTCGGAGCCAGAAGAGTACACCTGCCCCCTTGACAGTGGGGGGCATTTCTGTCCCTGTTGCTCCTGCACCACCTACTTCAGGAGCAACACCCCCTCAACCATCAGGGACATCCGTCCCCATTTCTAAGCTGGAGGAGCGTAAGTCGTCTTCGGGTTCTCTCACTAGGAAGGGTCCCTTGGGACACTCCATTCCCAGGTTTCTTCTAGTGGGAAAGATGACACCCGCCAGTGTCTGAAGAGCCCAAAAGCAGCTGGCTGTAGGGCTTCATGCTCATACCCAGTCCCGGAGACTGAGCCAGTGAAGTCCTCCCAGCCAGGGAAACCCAAGGAGCAGCGAGAGAAATCCAAAATGAAAACTCCCAAGACCAAGGAAATTGTGGTGGCACCCAAACCACTGCTACCTACAAGCTCTGTGGCTGAGGATGGGGTGGAGGTTTTGGTGTCTGCTGAGGACCTAGATCTCACCAGAACCTCAGACACAATGGATATAGACTGCTCAGGCAATAAATCAGAGGCAGCGCATGACTCTGAGGCGTAAACTGCCTCATTGAATGTTCCATGCCTTCCCAGTCTCACGATGTCATCCTCCAGTGGTGGCAGAGCTACGGCAACTGTTGCACTTTACACCTGCTACCTGCATTGCTCTCCAGGAAACATGGTTCCCAGAAATGCGGATTCCTGCCTTCCACAGCAATAAGGGATATTACATGAACCATAGCGACTACAATAGAGTGTCAGGTGGAATTGGCATTTATGTCCTAAACTTGGTCTGTAGCTGAAGCTCTGGCTGTCAGAATAAGGATGATGTGGGAAATAACTGTCTGCAATGTATACCTTCCTCCAGATGGTGCAGTACCCCTGAATGTATTAGTTGCACTGATTGATCAACTCTCTAAACTTCTCCTACTTCTGGGAGATTTTAATGCCCATAACCCCTTGTGGGTTGGTACTACGCTCACTGGCAGAGTCAGAGATGTCAAAACTTTACTGTTGCAATTCGACCTCCTCCTCTTACATACTGGGGCCACCACACATTTCATTGTGGCTCATGGTAGTTACTCGGCCATTGATTTATCAATTTGCAGCCCAGGACTTCTCCCAGCTATCCACTGGAGAGCACATGATGACCTGTGTGGTAGTAGTTGTTAGTTGGTCTATGGAGGAATGTGTCAGTGGAGTGGTGATAAGAAAAAATTGTTCCTAGCAATTAATTTCAGTTTGAAAAAGGTTTTTTTGTCGTTATCAGGTGGACTTTTTATGTGCAATTTTAAACCCTGGACATTAGTTTTATTTGTAAATTTATTTCCTACGGAGATTGTATAATTTTACAGGATGTAACACTCAGTACTCTAACAGTCTGTTTATGTGTACTATTTAAATGAACCACACAAAATTATATGCTTTTGTGTGATGAATAGTCAAATGCTGCAGGCTTTGTTTAGTGCAGTAAAATAAACTGGAAGCATTTAGACAACACCTATTTAATTGTAAAAATAAATGTTATGTAGCATAAATTAAAAATTTCAAATCATTTTTGCCTTGATCCCAGTTTAAACATCGGGCTCCCAGAGACCCCTCCTTGTGGTATGAAATGGAAAAAAATTCCCATGCTTCATGACAGAGCATATGGGAACAATGCAGGAGACCTGCACCGCCATACTAGGCAGGGTCCTAATGGAGGTGGTTTGCCATTGCCTTCCTCCAACTGTAATGGGGACATGATGATGATGATGATGATGATGATGATGGGGACACAACAACACCCAAACATCTCGGGGCAGGTGAAAAATCCCTGACCCCACCGGGAATCAAACCTGGGACCCAATGCTCGGGAAACGAGAATGCTACAGCGAGACCATGAGCTGTGGAGCTCATGGCATACGTTACAGAAAAGTCTCCTCTTGAGTTATGGGTTAAATGACTTCCATCTGTTGATACACTACCAAACACAGCAGGAAGCGAGAACGCTACAGTGAGACCATCAGCTGTGGAGCTCGTGGCATACGTTACAGAAAAGTCACCTCTTGAGTTACGGTTTAAATGACTTCCATCTGTTGATACACTACCAAATACAGCAGCGGCCTCGTTTGTACTGTGCGTACAGTTACAATACAGTGAGGCCAGTACACTGATGCTAGCAGTCAAATATGTGTTGTTATGGGTGAATACTATCGATGGCCACTTGGAGGGGTATGTCGCCATGTTTTAAGTATGTTTGTAGTTGGCTGTAGGTGTATGAACTTGCAATAGTTCCCATGTCAGTAGTGAGAGGTTGGCTGTCATCAGTATGCTCTGATGACTGTTTGTGCCCTCTGGGAAGCTCTTCATAACTGTATTACGCTGTAAAAAATCATTTACACACATCTTTGTCAAATTACTTTGAAAAAATTACTTCACTACAGTCTTGACACTATTGTATAACATTTCATTGTAGTTAGTTTCTTTGGAAAGGATGTTGAATCGTTAACTGTCTACTCAGCAGAATTTAATGTAATGCTGGTGGTGAGCATTGCTTGAAAACTGAGAAACCAAAATGAAGGAGAGTTAAGGCCTAGATAGCAACAAGCTCAGTGTGCTGACCAGAATTTGCTTAGTGAGCTACAGTGCGAGAACAGAAAGATCAGGGAATGGTTCAAGAATGGACAAACCAACATTTCAATTTGTCTTTGTGACAGTAATCTCACATTTTTGCTGGTAAGTAGTGTGGGATAGGGTAAGGATGACCTGCTAACATGGAAAACACCAAGGAACGCACAGCCACATAGTTTGTCGATTGCAAACATAACTTGATATCTAGTGGGGTTATACAACGTGATGTCCAGTCAGAGCTGGGTGCCTGGTGTGGCGGCTAGAGTCTCGCAATCTACTAACCACTGCACAATGTGAATTTCCAACACACCATCCTACAGTTGACCATCTCATAACCTTGTCAACCCGTCTCATTTCTGCGGAAATAACACTGTACGTGCATTTTTTGACCCGGAGAAAATGTAAAATACATGCTTGAGGACTGGTATACTCCGTACTCTCTACACATGGGGCTTCTGAGGCTGCCTGCACCATTCCCTTCAGGAATTCTTAAAAGACAACTTTCAAGGTACATAAGGGTTTTGCTTGTCAAACCCATTTATCCAGGAAAATGCTGTGCCTCAGGGATCCGTCCTGAGTGTTGTCCTCCTTGCTGTCACCTTTGATACTGTTATGGCCTGTATCTCACAGGGCATATCCGGCTCCCTTTTCATTGATGATTTTTCGATCTATTGCACTCTCCCACAGACTGGTCTCATTGAGCAGCGTCTTCAGTTATTGTCTTTACTCACGGAGCATTGACAAAGGCTTTTGCTTTTCCACTGACAAAACGGTTTGTAGGAATTTGTGGCAGTGCAATGGGTTTCTTCCACTGTCTTTACATCTTGAGCCTGTTGCTCTTCTGTCTGCTGAAACTGTGAAATTCCTGGGGCTCATGCTTGATAGGAAATTTTCTTAGTCCTCCCACATCTTACTTGGCTGCCTGCTATACCCTGTTCCTCAATGTCCCATCAACAGCACTTCCTGGGGTGTGGATTGGACCTTCCTCCTCCAGTCCAACAGATCCCTTGTCCATTCAAAACTAGGCTATCGGTGTTCTTTTTATGCATCCATCTTGCACCATCATGGCATATGTTTGGCTACTGAAGCATTTTACGCTAGCCCAATTGAGAGTATGAATGCAGAAGCTGCTGAATTACCACAGTCATACTGGTGTGATGTTCTCCTCAACAGGTGCACATGGTGTTTGTCTGCCATGCCTGGCTACCCATCCTCTCCCCTCTTTTTTGATGATTCTTTTCACCACCAGTGTTAGGTGCATCCTTCTTCTGTTACTTCCCTTTCGGCTGCTGCTCCAGCTGCTTAAATACATGCTACCTGACACTTTACCAACCTCGGCTTCTTGCGGCAGCCTGTGTTCACTCCAGACTTCATAAGAACACTAATCCAGATTTGATCTATTGCATAAGTTTCTCAACCTTCGCACAGAACGTAGCAATAGTACATTTGTGTACACTGATGGCAGTAAGACTGATTGTGGTATCATGTGTGCCTTTGTCATTTGCATTGACAAATTTCGGTACCAGCTTCCAGAACACAGCTAAGTATTTACAGCAGAGCTCTTTGTTCTGTATCAAGCCACACATTACCTTTGGCAACACAGGCTTTTCAATTGTTATCTGCTCCAGTTCTCTCATATCCCTTCAGGTCCCCTGTGCTGCACAAGGTCCATCCCTTAGTGCAACTTGTTCAAGAAAGCTTCCACTTGCTCACTCTTTATGGAGCTACTGTGATGTTTATGTTGGTACCTGGTCATGTCGGTCTGATCAGAAACGCAGCTTCTCTTGTTGCTGCCAAGGCAACAGACTACCTCAGCCTGTTAGTTCTTCCATACCGTCTGATGATCTCTGTGTTGCCATCAGTCCGCAGGTGGTACCCTTGGGCATCACCACTGGTCCCCCCTTCATGGGAACAAGCTCCAGCAAAGTCCATCTGCTTGTCATCAGCCTTTGACAGTTTGGCATTTCCTGACAGAATTCCCTTTTTTCAACCACTCATCTTCTCATTTATGTTTGCTGCCTGAGTTATTACCCATTTTAGCGAAAGCTCCACAGGCGGTTGATCCTGTCTTACCTTTAATCTTTCGTAGCAATACAGCAAATGACATTTAATATTTAGTTCAGGACCTCTGTTGTCTCTATGGAAAATTTTATGCAACTTTCTCCACAAGGAATTTTTCAGTTTTAACTGTCTCTCTTCTGTAGATTCGACTTAACGTGCACTTACTTTTAACTTCTTTTTTGTCTTAGTTTTCAGATGCTCTGACATGGGTACATATGACCTTAGTTGTTCTTATGCCCTAGAATAAAACAAATAAAACAATCAAAGTGTTAAGAACATACGTGATGGGGTTTCTAAAAACAAATTCAAATTCAAATTGAATTTAATGAAGATTTCAGATGTGGAAACCTTTTGCAGCTTTGACTGGGCTCCCTTTATGAGTGCTGACAGGAAATGCACAATTGGGTTCTTTAGAAGTGAAGCAGTGTTTCTTCATGTACAAGGAACTATTGAACTCAGTGTCCATGACTTGGTGTGAAAACTGAAGTGATTTGTGTAATCTGATATAACAGAACCCTGGACATGGGACAAAAATAGTTAATGTAGCTGATGTAAATCAAATAAAGTAATTCCATTGGCACCTTTTGATCTGTATTTTCAGAACCTTCTTGCCCCTTTGTGGCCATAACTTATGGCTTAAAATCCTTTTACTATAACCATTTTTTAGGGGAAGAGTAAAGGAAAAAATATGTGAATAATGTACTTGGCTAAATGACATACATAGATAATTTAAAAGTAAAATAGTTCATAAACTGCAATAAGATATTTGTTCTATTACATTGTAGTGGTAAAATTGAGCAAATTGGAATATATTTTGCAATAAATATTTAATTATCAGTCCTTTGCCTTTTAACAACGACAGTATTGCTGAACAGCCTTGAATTCTCTGCATAACAGTTACTCTTGACACATGCACTGAAGACTAAGTTTATTATAAATCAGCATTGTACTGTAAGTGACAGTTGCATGGCATTAGATTGTTAGCCATCTGCCTCCGGGCCACCCCTCTTACAGACTTTCAGGAAAACCAAGCAGATCTATGCTGATCCATCTTACTTCTTCATCACAATTGGACTTGTAGCAATATAACTGATTTTAATTCTGAATATTGTCTTTTTAATGAATAATATAAGATGATTTGAATTACTAGCACATTAGTAAATCCACAAAACATTAATTCTTACTGCAAAAATGTGTTTAGTTCATATAAGTTGTTAAGCTTGGATATATTCATTCAATGGTGTCATGTTTCTCTAACTAAGACTTAAGAAATTGAAATTCCTTTTCAAACTTAGTGAAGAGGCAGGACATTGAAAGACAGTAAGTACCATCATATAAAATAAGTGTCTTTGACAGGATTTAGATCTTGTTTTCCTGTCAGCTCTCTCACACTACCAGTTTGTTGTTTTACTCCTCCATTTGGCCTCCTGTCTCTCTTCTGCATTCTGATTCTCATCTGAGATCATGAAAACTTTGTACTGCCTGTCCCAATTTGTCATTGGCATTGACTGAATTTTTAAAGATGATTTCAATATTTCATTTATATTTACTGATTTAGCCTGTATGACGACTGCAGGGTTGTCTTACTGACCTCCAAACTGGGAGACAGTGCCACTTTCTTCCAAGGTTGTCTTCAGTGTGGCTATTGTGTGAGGATGAACACTGTGAGCAGCAACATACCTTCCAGCAGCAGGTCAAACATGTTCTTTTATGCAGTTCATATTGATGCTCAAGCTAACTGACTATGTGCTAGAGTGCCATGTGAAATGTATATTTACGTGATGAGCCTCATATGGTTGAATTTTGTTGCAAGAAGAATGAAATAGTCACCTACTGCTCCAGTGTAAACTTAGAGGTGGACTGTGGTGTGTCTTCCAAAATGTGGAGTTTCAATGGAGCAGTTAAAACACTGTAGGATAGAAGAGCTCATGTCAAAGAATTGGATAAGTAGTTCACTGTGACTTTTCATATTAGAGCACAGCATTACACATACACCTAAAATTAAGTAGCTTGTCCCCAAGTTGACCTGGAAAGGAAAGTTGCTACTCACCATTAAACAGAGATGCTGAGTTGGAGGTAGGCACAACAAAAAGACTGTCACAAATATAACTGGTTATAGTAGTTACAGGCACTCCTTTTAGGGTATGCAGTACTGTAGTCCAATGTAACACAAATGAATATTGACAAATACTTAACACAGGTTTGTGTATGCTTTTACTTCCAGTTCCAAGAACATCTACCAGCCAGTGCAAGCAGCTGCTTTTTATGCCGTGAAGTGGTGGGAATTACAGGGACTCCCATGACTGCCCTCACCAACACCAGCAGAATTAGCTTCAGCCAGAGGCTGGCTGAAATTATACATATGAGGAACGTAGAAATTGACAGAAAAGGAATGCTCTGTGAAGCATGCTGTTCTGAAATTAATGAGATAGAAATGCGAGTAAAGCAGCTTAAGAAATCAATTATACTTCGTGTGCTCGCCAGGGACCCTGATTATGGTAAGCACTGCAGATGTTCCACAAATGAGTCACATTATCTGATTTTTAGTGTTTATGATAATTTTGTCTTGAAACAAATTATTGTGATTTCAGCACATGGGAAAGGGTGGGGAGGGGAATGGTGTGATCATTCTAGTTCAGAGTGGTTTATGGCGGTTATGGAACACTGAGAACCCTGCTATTTTGGTGGAACACCTTGCTTATTTTGAAGGTTAATAAATGTAAAAGACTGAGAATCCTGTTTTATTCAGTGATTACTTCAATTTTCAATTATAACAAACAACATAGAGATCAGAACAAAACAAAAAATCCTTTTGCAGTTTTCCAAAAAGTTTTATTGTTCTGGTATCCTGGTTGGAGACAGTAAGAAAATTATGAAACATGTCCAGTGAAATGTTCTAAACAGCATTACTCTCCTTTGATTTTCATAGCATTTACTCGTGTGCTCCTAAATCCAGAAATTTAGGTGTAAAGAAAACAAAGTTCACAAGAGATGGCATGCAGTATGGCATCTGAACTACAGAATTCTATATACTGTGCACCTAAATGTGTTAATCATTGGCCTAGTTCTTTGCAACCTTCATCAGAAACAGCTTTGAGGACTCATGTCTTTGGCACACATTGCAACACACTTCTGTGCTATACTGTTGTTTATTACTTCCACTATCTCTGAAGGAGCTGTGTCAGTGTGGGTTTTATCACAAATGTGTTGCTTTAAATGAGTGGTTCCTGACTGGAAACAAAATAATGCAAAGCTGTATATGTGGAATACGTACCTACTAGATGTGATGTTTCCATCGCTAACCAATCAAATTGTACTCTATACTTCACTGATTAGATCCCCCCTATTTACTTCCTCAATGTGTATGCATTGATTCCAGTCTTACTGCTCACTGCATTGGCTGTCCCATGTTGCAGGATTATTTACACATACATGAGAAGACATTACTGGATGTAGCCAAGCATTATAGACATATTGAATGTCTTCGGAGTGAAACATTATCGAGGCCTGATGAAAGAAATTTGACTTCTACTGCAATAGCACATTGAAACAACTGAATAGTGACACACGAAAATTTCATTTGCACTCTGGGTATCAGTCTGTTTCCTTCCTAACCCAAATCTCCACAGTAGTGTACCCTGTATATTAGCCTTCTTTGCTTGCGGGTCTACTATATTTCTGTGGGATATCTGACATTGCAGTGCATTTGGACTGAAAGGCCAATATTACATCAGGCATGAGTATTTATAAAAGTGTGGTGTCTGTTCCTTTGGATGTCAATTAATTAATTAATTAATTTATTTATTTATTTATTTAGCATCCAATAGATCACACACGTGATATAGGATTTGTCATTTGATTACACGTAACTCATAACAACACATACACAAAATAAATGGATGAACATATACAAACAGCCAAACAAATTACATACACATAGTACATAAGTAGTGTACAAGAACTTATTACACAAAAACAAAAGTATGTGCTCATGATAAACAATTACAGACCATGAACTACGCCTTGTACACAAAACGTATTACAGATACTTAACAGATTTTTCATAAGTACCATAATTATGAAGTTGAAAACACAATTAAATTAGTTTAAATTTTTTAAAAAGTAAGTACAGGTTTCAATCCACAGTCTGAGACAGGTCTTTGCTTACTGTAGTAGCGTTTTTCCATCAAGTACTTTTTTTACTTAATGCTTGAAATTATTTTTACCTTTCAATTCTTTAATTGCCTAACATGTTTCTGACTTCCAGTTTTTGCTACATAGGGAATGTGGAAGTCTTTACAATGCCTTGTATTGTGATCATGGTAGCTTGAGTTGATTTGGAGTTCGCAGTTATTTTTACTGACCATTTCCAGGCATTTAAAGGTATATATCAATGGTATTGTCAGTATCTTCAGTTGTCTGAATAAGGGTCTACAGTGAGTTTGTGGTGGGCTGTGTGTCAGGATACGAATAGCTTTTTTTCGCATAATAAAAATGTCATTTAGTCTTGACCTGGGTTTCTCCCCAAAAGCTTGTGCCACAGCTAGCAACTGATCGGAAATAACTAAAGTACACCGCTCCAATATATTCCTTGCTACATACCTTGGATATTATTCTTAAGGCAAAACATGCTGAGCTAAGTTCCTGAGTAATATAAAAACTGTATTCATTCCAGTTAAAATCTTGGTCAATTCGCATTCCCAGAAGCTTCGTGGTGCACATTTTTTCTATTTCTTTGCTATCCAGCATAAGGCACATATTTTCCCCTTGTCACTTTCTCCCTTACTGTATAAAGTTCGTTTTCTTTCTATTTAATGTCAGCTTATTTTAATATAACCATGACTGTATGTATGAGCATTTTTTTCTGCTGTAGTACACAGTGATTCTTTTTTATCACTAATTATGATACTCATGTCATCTGCAAATAGTAGAATTTTGGCTGAACTGTCTGGAGCCTGCATATCATTGATATAAACTAGAAATAACAATGGGCCCAGAATGCTGCCCTGAGAAACAACATTTAAATTTGTTTTGGTTCAGATATGGGTTTAAAATTGTGAAGATTCTTGGATGACCTCAGCTCAACAACTTGTGACCTGTTTTGCAGATAGGATTCAAACCAATTTTTAAAGGTACCCCTGATGCATATTGCTTCAAGTTTCCCTAGTAATATTACATTGTTCACAGTATTGAAGGCTTTGGCTAAATCTAGATTAATTCCAACAACCTGTTTATTTGACTCAAAATTTCTTACTATTTCTGTGCAATATGGCTGTTTCTGTACTGTGCCATGTTGACTGTTATTTATTAGTTTATGTTTTTCTAGATATTTTGTAACCCTGATTTTCATAAATTCCTCAAGTATTTTGGAGAAGTATGGGAGGAGAGATATAGGTTGGTAATTTTCTATTTTATGTCTGTCACCATTTTTGTATAGAGGTATCACTTTATAGATTTTTAGTTTATCCGGAAATATCTCTTCACTAAGGGACAAGTTTGCTATGTGCACTATAGGTTCGACAACACGTGGAGCAATTTTTTAATTATTGATACAGGTACATCATCCAAACCAGAGGACAATTTGGATTTCAAGCATTTAATGACTTTTAGAACTTAATGCTTGTCTGATGGGATTGCCATCATGCTGGTATTTACCATTGGACACATCACTGTTAATTGTTGCTTAAAGTAAGGGGAATATTAACAAAATAATTCTTTACATTATTTGCCATGGCATTTTTTCTATGGGGATATTTTCATTATTTTTAAGATGGATTTCCTGTTCTTTAGTTTGACCCAATTTTTTTTCTTTTTTCTTTTTTCTTTTTTACCACATAATTCTGGACTTGTTACTAGCCTGCCTTATTAATCTATCATTACTTAATAATTTTGCTTTTGATATTACTTTGCGGTAAGTCTGTTTGTATGTTTTCACATACTCAACAAACTGCTGATCATGACTTGTTTTTAACTTTAAACTTGGTAATTTCGTGGTTTCACTTGACGTTTTAATTCCGGGTGTACTCCAGGTCCCTTTGGATCCAGATGATCTGTAACTCAAAAGCTTTTTTGGGAAGCACATTTCAAAGTATGCCATAAAAGTGGAAGCAAATGTATTTTAAGCATCATTTGTGTTTGTTTGTGCCAAGACCTCTGGCCAAACTGCATTTTTAACATTATTTTTGAACTGATTACAATTTTCAGTAGAGAAAAATCGTTTGTACTCCTTTTTATTTTCCCCTCCTTGAGAGTTGCAGTGAGATTAAAGGTTAGTGCATTATGATCTGATAATCCTATATTCACATTTGTAACTGCAACTTCATGTGTGACCACATTTGAGAAGATGTTATTTATTAGGCTTTCACTGGAATCTGTTGTTCTAGTGGGAGCTGATACGTGGGGAAACAAGTTGAAGCTTTTAGTAGTCTAAAAACTTGTATTTTACTGAACTCTGGACCAATAGATTAATATTAAAGTCACCACAAAGAACTATGGCAGAGTTCTCATTTGAGAAAAATGTCGAGCATTTCTTCCAAATTCTTAAGAGAGACTTCAGTATCTCCAGATGGTGATCTGCAAATTGCTGCAACAATTACTTTCTTTTCTATGATTAATGGTTTAGCCTCATATCTTAACTTAAATTTAAGCTTGGGATTTAGATAAATGCATACACCACCACCTTTGACATTTTGCCTATAGTACTGACTGGCAAGTTTATAATATGTGTGACCAAAAGGACTTAAACTATATCTGTACATTGTATAAGGCTCAGTCACAACTTCTGTGCATGGCTATGACAGTTGGGGTGGGCAGCCTATCAAGTTAGGCTGTGGTCTCCTGACACATTTTGTGCTCGCTTACTCAGTTGTGCAGGACTCTGACACTTGTCTCACTCCTCTGTCAACACAGCTTCCCTTTCATGTCGTTTGTCTCCTAACACTGCAGTCAGGTGTCATGTGGTGTAACTATTTAATACAATGATGTATTATATTCTGTACCTTATCTTCTATACTTCTTCTCAAACTCTGTTTACTTTAAAATTCAAAATTGATGCCTTTGACCCATCACATTTTTATAAATAATTTACTATGTCACTTTTGACTTAACAAATTATTTATCCCATTCATCATCACACTCGTGAACTACACTGAAAGATCACCTTCATTCAGTATAAAAGAGACACTCACAATAATTTTGAAGGTTCCTCTTCTGTGTCTCACAACATACATCAGTTGTTGAAACAACTCCTTTGGCAGCCTATTGTTTTATAGGACCGTGTGGTGACCCCACAGAATACTTATTTTCACACATGTAGTTTGGCACCCAAAGCTGCTGCGATAGCTGTACAGTGCTGAAGGTGCATATTGTCCCCTGATGTAAGTCACCACACACAAAATAGAAATATCACTAATGAACAATATCTGTACATTTATGTTTGACATGTTGTTTTCTATTGCTCTTTTCATAATGTGTACACAACACTTCTTTCAAAATGGCATTCATTGATAAGAAGTCATTGATATGTGCATGTCTCCTCTGGAGTGGTACGTACAAGCACAGTCTGTGAACATGGTGCCCAGTGAACACAGTCCAAAGTTTTTTAAATTTTTTTTCCTATATGCCATGAATGTGGATTTCTTTTCGTAACTATGGCTTCTGAGATTGGTTATAGCCTCAGTACATCATTGTCCATGATAAAATACGCAAATTTACCCTCAATTGCAGCCATAATTTAAGAGCATGTCACTAAAGTGAACATAAAGTACTTGAAAGATGTTTTCCTCTCTGTGTGTACAATAGTATCCAGTGCAGAACCACAGCGGCTGCGGACACCCGAGCCTGGAACCAGTACTGGGGCTGAGGACATACGTGCAGTGAAGTCACCTGGTGAGTAAGAGTAAATTTACACGTAATTGCAGCCTTAACTAAAGCAGTACATAAAGTACTTGAAAGATGTTTTCCTCTCTGTGTGTACAATAGTATCCAGTGCAGAACAACAGCGGCTACGGTCACCAGAGGCTGGACCCAGTACTGCAGGTGCAGCAAAGTCACCTGGTGAGTAAGAGTAAGAGCCCACTGTGGCAGGCTTACATTCCTGCTCTGTACACTAGAGAATCAAATGTATCTGGACACCTATTAGTGGACATTAAGATTTTGTGTTCTCCTTTGAGGACTTGAACTCTTCTGGGGACACTTTGACATTTCGGAATCTCTGTGGGTGGATGCCAGCCCATTCTTCCTTGATAGCTGATACCAGACAAGGTAGAAATATTGGACACAGGGTATGGAGTGAAAATGCCATTTATAACTAATCCCTAAGATGATCCATTGCTTTCAGGTTGGAACATCGGCAGGCAAGCCTTCTTCAGGAATACCACTGGTTATAAGCCTTTGCCTAACAATGCTGATCCATGAGAGGTACAAGTGTTGAGCTGATCAAATCGGTTATTGTCTGTGAACTGTTCCTCTGCTGTGTATAGTACACAATACTGTCAAATATGTACTTACCCTTCTGCATTTATCATATCCTGAAGTACAATAAGGGGAGAACAAGTTAAAGAGGAGAAATTGCATATTGTTACACTGCCTGCTCTGCACTGCATTGTTGGCAGTAGAGGTAATGGCAGATAATGTTCACTTAGTAGTCACCACATCCAAATTCTTCCGTCAGATACCCACAGAGTATAGCACTGTTTGTCACTCCAAATCTCGTTTCCACTCATCCACTCACCAGCAGTCATAGGTTTTTATGCTACAGTCAGTGTGACTTTATGTTGAACAGAAATATGTTGTTTCCAGAAGCTGCTCAGCCATTGTAACCAGTTTTTCTAACTCCCTGTACACAGCCATTTCCTTAGTGGGCTCCTAGCTGCACTTCAAAACTGAAGAGTGACTGCAGCAGCTAACTGCAAGCTGGTTTTTACTATTTCCTACCACAATGATAGAAGCACTTGTCCATCAGCATACTGTGTGTGCCTGGACTTCATGTAGCATTGGTTGTTCCTTCACATTTTCACTTAACTGTCACATCACTGACAGCTGACTTGGGCAAGTTTGGAAGGGCTGAAATGCATCCCCGTGTTAATTATTCAGGTGTAATGCAAAGAAAAGTCCACGTTCAGTGTACTCAGATCCCTGGCTGATGAATTCTGCTTACAAAACAGTATTACCTGCCACTTCTTATAATATACATGACGGCAGTATCTGTTCCCGAAAGAACAATTACCCTGGATGACCATGCAGCTTTGCTAGAAATGAAATGATAATTAAATGGACACCCTAGCTGACAACAGGCGGTGATGTACTTCATTGGGGACATGTTGAAAATGTGTGTCCCGACCTGGACTCATTCTCGGGATCGTCTGTTTACATGGCAGACGCTCTATCCATCTGAGCCACCGCGGGCACAGAGGATAGCGCGTCTGCAGGGACTTATCCCTTGCCCACTCCCCGTGAGATCCACATTCCCAACATGTCCACACCACTACATTTGTAGTGTGCCTAACAGATGTTTGCTGATCATACTCATTACTTGTGGCAGATTAATCTACCAAGTCCCGTTCGAGTTTGGTCATATCGTGTACGTTCGCACAAGAAAGTCAATGTCCGGGAAGCCGTATTTTAACTATATATGATGGTAGTATCTGTTCCTGAAAGAACAATTACCGTGGATGACCATGCAGCTTTGCTAGAAATGAAATGATAATTAAATGGATGGAGCATCTGCCATGTAAGCAGAAGATCCCGGGTTCGAGTCCCGGTCGGGGCACACATTTTCAACATTTCCCCAATGAAGTACATCACCGCCTGTTTGCAGCTAGGGTGTCCATTTAATTATCATTTCACTTCCTATAATAGTAGCTCCACCTCTCATTGAATTAAAATTCTCAGTTGCCCGTTACATAAGGGTGCCCAGGTATTTTGATTGGATAGTGGGTTTATAGTTCTTATCTATGTGATTTCTGCAACCCCTTAGTCAGTCCACCATACACAATTGAATTAGAATCCAGAAATCACAATATATTTTATTATATTTATGTTTTTGAATATTGAGGACTTTGATTTGGGGCGAGTATTTACTGACTTACAGAAATACAAAGTTTGCCTATATAGCTGTGGAAATATGTGTGCTGAGAATTACAGGGAGGGAAAAGGAAACAGAAAAATGGACAGGGAACAGGCAGGAGTAGGAGACGTAGTGGGGAGGTAGTGGAGATGAGTGATAAATGTAGTGATGGAGTGAGTGACAGATAGGATAAGACAATTACATGCTCCTATCCTAGAGAGGTGAGTGGGGGGAACATTGAGGTGACAGTCTGGTGAGAGGCATTGAGTGGATATCAGGCTACATGGACTACAAGCTGCAATGCCTGTAGCTTGAGACCAGAATACCAGGAGAAGCCAGGGAAGAGGCTTAATCAAACAGTGGGACTCCAATGAATGAATGATGTGAGTAGAAGAAACTGAGGATGATTTGTATTTCAAAACTGAACAATTTTGTACAACCTATTAGGGTAGTAACTTAAATGGAAATATTGGGGTGTGAATCTAGTTTATAAATAGTCATAGCTGATGCGTTCAGCACTACCATAAATAATTTGATACTAACATTTTCAGGGGATCCCTTAACCATTCTGTGGTCAATCAGACATAAAGGTCCTGCCAAAATGTTTGTTTCAGAATCTGCACAACCATAGGAATGTCCCATTTCATTGTGCACTGTAATCTGTTGTTCAGTTTATGTACAATTAGAACCCAGAAGCTGACAGGTGATGCTAGAATGTGTTTTTTTCTTTGTTGGTACAGAAGTGAGTACAGTATGTTTTGTAGAAGGAGCTTCCTATCTTTGACTTAGTTGTGGATGGCAAAGACAGTGTAGATATTATTTATCTTTGTTACATTATTTGCTAGGTATATACTATTTGACATATATGTTCACTGATAACTCATTCTTGAAGAAAACTGATGTCTGTGTCTTGTAACTAAAATTAATGCATGTCTTTATTAATGGAAATCATATCAAAATCGTGACTGTAGTTGGAAATCTACCACCACAAATGTACAGATACTGTTCTTTTGATGTACTGTTTTTCTTCTTTCTCATGAGATAGTGTACTGGAGACATTTGTTTCCTTTTCCTTATTTTGTCTTGAATGTCTCAGTAGTTTCTTGGAATTAATTGTTTACAATTATTTATGGAGCTGTCTTTTGAATTACGGGGAGGGTGGTTATGAAGAATCCAGTCAGCAGAAATAAGGTTTCTATGATCTACTTTATAACATATGAAAGCTGATCACCTCTGAAATGAAGGTGCTGGGAGTGTATAGTAGAGTGAAAACAACTGAAGCATGTGGGATGAATGTGTCAATGCTTTTGGAGAGAATGGCTGATAATAAAGTATCACTTCCTGTTCACTAGATTTGTCTCTGGTGCCAGTACCTTTGTTCATAAAATATTTTCCATCAAGACTTTCACTACAGTTTGATCCCAGACCAATCTGTTCATCTTTCTGCCTCGCCTCTCTACAGGGAGTCCAGCAGGGAGCTGCCTTGCCCCATCTGCCACCCACACTCGTGGTCATATGTCCCACCTAATGTGGATGATCCATGCACAAGGAGAGAGATGTGCTCAGGTAGCCATGAACATTAGAACATCATTGCAACACAGAAGGCACATGATAATGTTGGGCAAGTGAAACAGCTTCCTAGTGCAAGCAACATCAAAATACTCCTGATATGCTGTAAGGTTGTCACTAATATGAGCTAAGCTGAGCACTGCAAGCTGCACTGATGATGTCCTAGATTCCAATGTTGCTTTGCTCAGAGGAAAAGTTTTGACTGTAACAGCAGCCAAAAGTATGAACTGTCATCCCCATGGAGGAGATGGCATTGCCATCCATGAGGTACACACCTGGAAGAAAAATACAGAAATTGGGCCAAGACATCAGTAACGAGGGATGATGATGTGGAATGGTGCAGGCAGAAAGATACCAGGATGAAAGAAAGAAGTGGCACAAGGCATTTGAACACGGAGCAAAACCATTCAAACACTATGCAGAAGCACTTGAACACAGAGATGAAGGCTACCTAATGGATCACAAGACACTGGTAAAAAGCTTCCAGAGACAAAAAGTTAATTATAAAAGCACAAGAAGAGAGATGTTCCTGAGTGGGCAAGAGGAAGAGTGTTTCATTGTGGCACAGATGGTACATGCCAACATGAAGCAAATGAAACAACGTTCTGATGAAGGCAAGGTAGAGAATGCCCTGATGCATGAAAAGATTGCCACTAATATGAAAACTATTCTTGAAGCTTCCAGTTGAGCACTCTGTCTGTACCAACTGACAAACACTGCTGTAGGTTGCACTGGCAATGCCAATATTGTGGGCTGCATTCTTATTAATATAGTCATGCATTCCAAAGTAGATAGTTGATGTTGAGTCTGGAACTTGGGTTGGCTGGTGAGCCACTGCACATTCCCCTACAAAGGCTATGTAGTGGAGAAATACTGTTAAGTTGTCCAGTGTCGCAAGGCTCCAGGGTGGAAACCATGCAGTGGCTGTCATTGGCAAGATCCGCTGCACTGAGGGTGACTTTCGGTTTCAAGCCTGTTAAGATGCCAGCAACTGACATACCTCTGTTGTGTGGCATAAGGCAGGATTGTAAAGCACCAGCCAGATGCTACACCACCCACTTCCACCTCATTCCTATTATGTCTCCTAATCCATCCTGTTCCCATACGCATCAGATTTTCTTTCTGTCTCACCTCTACAAAAAATCCACCTGAGAAATAATTTGCCTCACCTGCCACTCACTCTCCTCACTACTTGTACCCATCTGTAAGTAAAGAAAGGAGTGTTACATTGAATGTGTTTGATGTGGCATTATTACTGCACAAACAGCAAAAATGTGGTAAGTGATAAACATTTTTGCTATTACTTTCTGTGGGGTATCTGTGAGAGAAATTCATGATAATTTAAAATTATTGGTGAAGTTTTCTGCAAAACACTAAGTGCTCTCATTGCCAAATACTGGATGAATATAATGTCGGTACATGAATGCAATTAGTGAAGGTGCATAATCAAGCTTACACACAGTTCCTAAATGTTAAACGTGACACTGTGTTAACTGTGTAACATAAGATTGTATGTTTTATTAAGCAGATTTTAAAATTTGATCAATAATTATGTGAAATGATGACAATAAACATTTATTTGTCCCTGCCAGTCTTCAGATAGCAAGCGTGCAACTGGAATAAAGTTCTGGCTTTCTGGAACTTGGTAATATTGATGGTTGTTTATAATTGAGTAGATTAGATGCTCAATTATACACTGATCCGTACTTTTTCTAAAAGATAGAAACAATTGATTCTGTTCTTTATCAGGTCATGTTGAAACACACTTAGTTTATCACTAGTTTGTTTTACTTGTGCAGATAAAGTATTTTTTATATTAACATGCAAATTCTTTTTTTGTCAATCAGGCCCTGCTGAGGAGGAAGGCACGCGTCCCATCGCTCAGGTGAGTGAAAGTAGTGGATGCACGTATAGGACTGGCAGAGCAAGTGTGATTTTCACCAGCAGCGTATAAAGTTTGGTTCTGTGGCATGTAATATAACCCCACACGGCTTCCTGTCCTCCTCCCAGGGTGAGGACATATTTCATCAGCTCAGGGCTTTGAACCGTTAAAATACTTCCTTCTATTCTGAGCTACTCTGCACACTACCAACTTGCTTAATCAAATAAACTCCTTTATTAATATCCTATTCATCTCCATTTCAGTCTCATTGCGTCTGCCATGGCAGTCTGTTTCCTGACATCACAAACTTTGCAACTTCTTTAGCACTGTTAACTGAAATGCTATCTCAAGTCTAAATTACCTGCTAAATGAACCAAAAAATATCTCAAAGACCACTCATATACTGGCTCTTAATTGAAAACAAGTAACTCTCTTTAATTATTAATGTCTAGTCATGTGTCATTGGTTAGTGTACAGAATCTTACTGACAGCTCGACTTCATCTTCGTTCTCCTGATGTAATGGCAGTTGTCATGATGCTGACAGTTCTAGGGGGAAGGCACATTGCTGAACAAGAATGAGACAGCAAGGAATAAACCCATGGACTGGTTGTTTGTGTTGCCATCATCATTTGTGAAAGTGGCATGGCTGGACCATGTAAAATTTGGGAATTTGTGTGGATGCTGATAACCACGCCATTGAGTGCCCCCTAACCAGGTATCATCATCATCATGATAGAATAAAACACTGAAATCATCATGAACTGTGAAGAACGATAAACTAATTATCGTTATCCCACCCTGCAGATATGCTGCATCAATCTCCACTAGATTTTGTGTGTTGTGGTTGGCAGGTGTTACTAGAGGAGGCCAAAATGCATGCGTTTTAACTCACGCAGGCTGGCGTGACGTCTGGAACAGGACAAGGAAATTAGAATTTAGAAAAGCGGACTTAGCTGCTGGAATACTTAACTTTAATCCATTAATGATGAACATCTGTCTTGATGGTACATGATTCACAATATCAATAGTAACTGATATGGGCGCCTTGCTAGGTCGTAGCAAATGAAGTAGCTGAAGGCTATGCTAAACTATCGTCTCGGCAAATGAGAGCGTATTTTGTCAGTGAACCATCACTACAAAGATGGTTGTACAGCTGGGGCGAGTGCTAGGAAGTCTCTCTAGACCTGCTGTGTGGTGGCGCTCGGTCTGCAATCACTAATAGTGGCGACACGTGGGTCCGACGTATACTACCGGACCGCGGCCGATTTAAAGGCTACCACCTAGCAAGTGTGGTGTCTGGCGGTGACACCACATTATGCACAACAGAGAAGGGTATAAAAGTTTAAAGCCACCATTTGAATTAAAAAAAAAAATCACTTTGTGGTGGTGACCATTGTTCATCGGTACTATGGACATTGTGAGATGTACACCTTTACTAAAGCGATGTGTTACACCATAGTTGATACTCATTAAACATGACAGTAAATATTCCTTAAAATCGACACTTACCACTTACTGTTGTCTAAAATGCTTACTGATTGCAGTTGGGAACTGAGATTTCCCCATTTTTGAGCAAATATCACAAACACAAATGACAGGTACTCGCAATCGCAAACACGTTTCAAAATACCTTTCTAGAATGATATCAGACTCATTCTCCTCCATACATTCATGACCTGTCAAACTACCTAAACTCTTCTGAAAATACTTTCCTGCTTGTGAAATAACTACCAAGTGAACTACTTTGAGAGGTATACTTGTCATAGTGTTTGTTATGTTTGACACGTGCTGATTAGTAATTCAATAAAACTACCTTAGTGTACTTGAGCACGTGCATCACAAATTGTGCAGTGTGATTTCAAAGTAACTGTTTAGTTACTTTTGTTGTTAGGGATTTGCTTTCAGTAACATTAATATAGGTCTCTGGTACATTAAACAGAATTGAATGATCATTCTTGTGATCTTTCAGATCTTGCATTGACTTACTTCCAGATCCCATGACCATGGCAAACAGTCCTTTATCCAGTAAGTGGTTTCTTTTTCATACATCTTGTTATTTAGGACCAATATGTGGCACAAATCTTAAAGGTCATGGAATGTGTCAGATAAAATAAAATGTATAAGAAACCAAAATAGAGGAGCCATAAGTTTATGTAAATGCAATCAAGAATGTAACACAGGAATGGCCGCTGAGGTGCCACCTCTCCATTTCTTCCCTCCTCCTCTTTCCTAATCATGACATTATTCCAATGGAATATTGGTGGCCTTTAATGCAAAAAGATGACTTGCGGCTGCTCTTGGAATCGCAGCCTCTGCTAGTTCTGTGCTTGCAGGAAACAAAATTGCATTCTCAAGACTAATTTGAGCTTTTGTATTTCTTCCCAGTCTGCTTTGACTCCCTCTCTCCAAAGATGGCATTCCATATCGTAGGAGGAGAGAGGGGAGTCATGCTGCTCATATGGAAGGACGTTCAAAGTCAACCTTTCTCCCTGACTACCCAGCTTGAAGCTATTCCTGTCCGCATTTTACTTCCTCTCCTGAACTTTTCCATATGTACTGTTTACATCCCTCCGTCATTTGGTGTCATGGACACTCTTCATCCAGCTTTCTGGCCAACTCCCTCACCCCTTTCTGCTGCTCGTTGACTGTAATGCACACCATTCCCTTTGGAAATCCCCCAGAACCTGACAGAGAGGTGCCCTCTAGGCTGAACTTCTCAGTCACCTTAACCTCATTTGCCTTATCGTGGGAGTACCCATCTTCCTTTTATACTACATGCACTCCTACCCATATCTGGAAATCTCCTGCACTGCCCAATTTGCCCATCATCTCATCACTGTCTCTAGTGTGTACTCGAGCAACCATTTACCATCCATTTTCTGACTCCTACCCCACATATATGCACACCCAAATGGCAACTTTCTAGGGATGACTGGAGATTTACTGTTCCCTGGCACCCTTTGAGTAACATAATTTCTCCAGTTGTGATGGCCAGGTAGAATATCTTACAAATGCCATCATTACCACCACACAATATTCCATTCTCGCCCTTCATCTTTACTGTGCCATGTCCCAGTGCCTTGATTGACTGAGCTGTGTTGTGACTCAACTCACATGCAGAGATGTGTTCTCCATGTTTTTAACCATCATTCTATGATGGCAAACTGCATTCATTATGAACAGTTGCATGCACAGTGTCATTGCACCCTTCAGGATAGCAAAAATCTAGCTAGATTTCCATAACTAGTTCTTCTAACAGTTCCACTACCTCATCTGTTGTTTGGGCCCTGCAGGACCAAGATCCATTGGGCTGCTATTCTGCGGAGATTTCAAGCTCCACCCACTATCATTTTGCCTTCCTCCACCAGAAACAAGTGGAGGAGGCTTGGGTAGTACCCTTATTTTGGCAGATTAGCGAGTGCTACAAGCTGCCTTTAGTATGAGGGGGCGAGAACTTGCTCTCACTTCCTATCGATCCTCCAACACAGTGCTGGACGATGTTTGCATTCAGATGTTGCTAAACCTTTCTTTTGTGGGCAAGCACTTGCTCTTTCTTATGTACAACTGCATCTGGGCAGAGGGCGCCGTTTGCCAGATGCCAGCATAAAGACACTGTCATTCCCATACCCATACCCAAGCCCAGTAAGGAAAAATACCTTCCTTCTAGTTACTGCCCCAATTCTCCCACAAGCTGTGTTTGCAAACTGATGAAACATGTAATTCATGCCTGGCTGGTATAGTGACTAGAGTGTGGCAATTCACTGACCACTGTACTGTGCGGATTTTGAGCAGGCCGTCCTGCAGCTGACCATCTCATCACTTTGTCAACGTGTGTCGCGAATGGTTTTCTGTGGATATGTCCGACACTGGCAGTGTTTCTAAATTTGCAGAAAGCCTGAAACACCTTCTGAAGGATGGGTATTCGTGATCTCTCCACATGTGGCACTTCTGAGGCCACATGCCCCATGTCCTTCAGGTATTTTTAAAGTATTGATTTTTCAAGGAATGTTGGTACTGCCTTGTCAGACACCTTTACCAGGAGGTTGGTGTGCCTCAGGGTACTGTTTTGAGTGTGACCCTCTTTGCTAATGCCTTTAACCTTATTATGTCCTGTCTCCTGCAGGTCATCTCCAGCAGTCTACTGTTGCCACCCCTACCCTGTTACCCTCCCACACCCTGTCCCAGCCTCCTCCTTACCCCCACATGATTTCCTGTCTCATCATGTGCAACTGCTCGCAGCCTGGCTTCAGCTGCCAGAGAGTGTGATCACGTGTGTGAGAGTTGCATTTGCATGAGTATGTGAGTGTATGTTATCTATATATAACAGAGGCCTTGTTCACTAAGAGCTCACTTTCTTACAGTTTTTTTTTTTTTTTTGTCATGCCTGTGTGCCTTCCATGGTATTGTTAAATTCATTTCTGAAGAATTGTGATGGCTCAAGGCATTGAGGTGCTGAGGTAGGGGTCATTGTACACTCATCAGCAAACAAACAATTGTGCCTTATTAGACAAAAGCCAGGAAAGATCAGACTATTTGGCAATAGTGCCGTAAAAACCAGACCAGGGATTTATCTCGGGGAGATGAGTGTCATTGGTGTGGTAAATGTGAGGTGTCTGATACTCAGTATTCATGTATGCCCCATATGCTAGTGATCGCTTACTTAACTGCATAGGTTATGGACCTGACTCTCAGAAGGTTCAAATCACTGACATAAGCTCACTCTTAGCCTTAGTATATTTATTGGCATTCAGATTCTAAGTGCTCACTGTCTACCATTCAAGCAACTAAGAATGGAAGACCAGTTTTACCAACAAGTTTTTTGTATTCCACTGCCACTCATATTCTTCATTTTGCAGCTTGAAAATATATCTCTGCATGTTTTGGAATGAAGGTTAAGGCGTCAAAATTATCTGCTCTTTCCAAATCCATTCTCCATGGTGAAATGAGAGAAGCATTGCATGGTAACCTGAAGGTGCAGAGTTCAAAGCTACACATTTCCATTTTTTAATTGTTTTTGCAAATTCACTAGAAAGAGAGACAGATTTTTTGGACATTTATGCAAATAATGGAATTGAGTGTCTGAGTAATGAAATAGCTGCTCTTGTTGCGTATGGGCTTCACTCTGTTTCAGATACATTTATTAAACTACCTGTAGCTAAAGTCATGAAAGTTATGATGTTTTATGACGGAGAAAATAACCAACAACAAAAGCAACATTAGAAGAGCTCTTCTTAAAAGACAGAATGAAACATGATACCTTGAACAGTTCATGATAAGAAATGTTACACACTACTACAACCACACTTAATACTTACCATCCTTAAATGTTTAAAGCAGTGGTTAAAATTTCCCAGAGTACTTTGACAAAGTGTGAACAAATAATGATGTCCTTTTGCACCTACATACAGCCATTAAAGCTCTAATGAATGGGCAGGCAGCATTATCAAATTAGTTATCAACATTACTGGGTCAGCTACTTGTCAGAGAATATTAACTATAATCTATTAGATCTATTATGAACTACCAGAAAAAAGAATGCCAACAATTAAAAGCTTCCAGATGCATTTGAACTCGGATGCTGGCATCTTAAGTACTCACTTATGTGCCTTTACTGATGTAGATGTAGAATGGGTGCCAAGTTTGATATAGCTATTTGAACACAAACCAGACCTCATGGCAAAGAATAGAAACAGTAAAACTAATGATTCACAGTATCATCCAGTTGCAGGCCTAGGTAAGCAAAGTGTTGCAACAAAACATTTGATCATATTCCATCAGATCTCATCTGTCACATGTGCCAAAGTATAACTTCACTTTCCATTACAGTGCCTGTATATAGTCCAGCACAATATCAACATTGTGAAGTGCACTTCCACAAACATTTCTACAGCAAAAAGAGATCAAATTTCTTCACGGGGTTTACAATACTATTCAGGTTTTCATCACACGATGTTTGTCTTGTATGGGAGTCCTAGTGTACTGCATATCGTGCTTGAAAAAGGGAACAGGGAGAAGGGGAAGATAAGGAAGATGATGGCGAGGTGAGTTGCAGTCTTGTGTTAGACCATCATAGCAGCAATAGTTGCGGGCACAGATCAGCAAGATTTCCCTAAATCGCTCCAGGCAAATGACGAGATGGATCCTATGAAAGGGCACGGCCGACTTCCTTCCCCATCCTTCCCTAAACTGATGAGACCGATGACCTCGCAGTTTGGTCTCTTCCCTCAAAACAGCCCAGCCAGCACAGATCAGTGGAAGATGTCATGGAAGGTCTTAGAACATCACTGAGACCCTAATGACAAGTAACAGACATAAGAAATAAATGAATACACCTTTGGTTGTTGTTACCCATGCCCTGGCTCCAACTCAAACCATTAATGTTTGCTTGACTGTGATATTCCTGTGGTGCTGCTTGTGAGTGGATGACTGTAACTGAGGTATTGTCAGAGGTGTTAGTCATCAGAAATGGCATATTAGTCAAATGCTGATTTCTCTCTTGTCATGCTGATAAATGGCAAAAATGTTTAAGGAAATTTTGTTCAAATATGTGGCCTGTCCTCAGTGTAAGCTGTGCAGGGTTCAGCAAACGTCTGCAGTATGCAGATGATTTGGCTTTCCATCCATGCTTGTCACATATCTGGCAGAGTCGTGAATTTCTATGTATCCTGTGTTGACATGACAAATATTAAGGGGTAGTAACGTGCATTTTTAAAGCTATACAAATTCACCCCAAGGGTGACTATGGGAATGGAAGTTGCCTGAGTATTGGGAACTTCGGATACAATATCAACCTGTGTGATTGATGAATCTCTGGAATGTCAGAATTCTACCCCCTACTGCAAACTGAATTTTAAGGAATTTTGTTGAAGGAGGCACTATCAGCAGAATGCCTGGCTCAAGATACTGAGCACACAGCAGGATAACACATAGCTTGACTGTAAGAGCCAACTAATCCCTCCCCTAGATACGAAGCAGTTGTAGTGAGTGACCAACTTCCCAGTTCCAATGATGCAGTTAGTTGAGGGCCAAGGAAAGCTGTACTGCACGCACAATGATCCACTATAAAACGGGAACGCAGTGAGGAAATGTTACACTGGCTGGCAGCCACAGAGCTACATCTGAATGCAATGTGGAAAAATGTATTTTTTCACAGATAAGTTGTCTTACCAAGACCAAACAGTAGTTTAGCAGCCGTGAGGGTCCAGACATAAGGGCAAATAAGTGGTGACAACAGGTAGTACTAGCCGATTGTCAGTTTCCTGGGGGCGTTGGTTTCCCCCGTAGGGGGCGTTGGTTTCCCCCGTAGGGGGCGTTGGTTTCCCCCGTAGGGGGCGTTGGTTTCCCCCGTAGGGGGCGTTGGTTTCCCCCGTAGGGGGCGTTGGTTTCCTGTGAGAGGAGCATGAATGCTTCCTCAGTAGAGGGCCGTATGCCCACATTTTGAAGAAAGTGGTGCTGCATTTAGTGTGAATGCTATATTGTGGAGGGGATCTCATGCTACAGGAAGAATATTCACTTGTGTATAGGTCTGCTCATTCAACTGCAGCTGTCCAAGATAGACATTAATGTAATAGACTTGCTGTGAGAGACTGCTCACATGAACACAATGGAAATTATGTGTGTGTAAGTAGCAGGAACACACAGAGAACTGGCTGTGAAACACACCATTTATGGCTGATGCTCTTTTGGACTGCTTTCTTTGAAGCCTCGGTGGGGTTGCCTCTTCTGACAAATGGGTCCAATGCCTCACAGATTCATTGCCAGGGTGAATGACTGAAGTCAGAAATAATGGGGCATTCTAGATAAAATGTTATGGACTGAGAACATTTTACTTTCTTTCCTTGTTCTGCTGTGCACTGTTCTGCCAGTGACAGCCAGCACAAAATCTCTTGGTGACGAAAAAATATCAAAGATGAGAGAAGGAAATTTGAGCTAGTTCTAGTTGGCATTATCCTTGTACCTGAAATAAATTTATTTTAATTTAATATTTTGAGTATTTCATTCTCTTTAGTTGCTCTCTGCCTACATACATGAAATGAATAAATCAAGAGTGCTCCTTTTTAGGGCTATTTTTTGTTATGTCAAATTCATCTCTCCCACTCTATTGCCACCCATCAGACTCGGCCAAAAATGTGCAAAATACATCTTCTCTCTCTCCCCCCCCCCCCCCCTCTCTCTCTCAATCTCTCTCTCTCTCTCTCTCTCTCGCTCTCTCTCTCTCTCTCTCTCTCTCTCTCTCTCTCTCTCTCTCTCTCTCTCTCACGCACACACGCATAGGCAAATTACAATTTGGAAAGTCTCCCATGACCAAATAAGAAAGCAGGGCAGTAGGATAATTTGTAGTTTCTAAATGGTGTTTATATATAGAAATTGGTCTCTATGCTGCATTTATTTGATGGAGTACATGTGTTTCCTCATGCTGTATGTAGAATAAGAAACAATATGACATTTAATTGCTGTTGGACAAAACGTGTTTATTTCTTGTCTGAATCCTGGGCTACAGCAATGAACTTTGTCCACAGATTGTTCTTCCTTCATGTAATGGAGGAAAAATGCAACTGTGGACACTGCATCATGTAATTTCCCCATGCATCCTCCACAGACTGACTAAACACAGCTTTGTTAGAGGCCATCTGATCTCGACTGTCGGTCATTTGTCCCAATCAGTGCTACCTAACAATAGCAAGACCGTGCACTCAATTTGCTTACTAAATCACAATCTGTCTTACATCACTGCACCCTTCAGTAAGAGTGATAGATTTGGTGAGTGGGAAGTAACTATACTGCCACTCATTTCAGACATTTCATACTTGCAGAACTGCAGTGCGAAACGAGGGTGGTAGTGTGGGTCGGAGGGAGATAGGAGGGAAGTCAGTATGGAACTGATGTAGCAGAAAATCAGTTTGTAAAGTAAGCACCACTTGGTGTTAGGCTCATACTCACCCAGTTTATGGACTGCAGTTGTTCTTGTTGTTGTTATTGTCAGTCCGAATAGGGTTTGATGCAGTTCTCCACTCTGGTCTACCTTGTGCAAGCATCCTCGGCTCTCGGTAACCATTATTAAATTCATTATCATGTGTTTATATCTGGTAGGAGGCACACAGTAATGATTGTAACACAGTACCACATGGAATGACTTCAGTGCAGTCACCACCAGCAACTTCTGTGCAAATGACTGGTCAGAGAATTCTGTACTGCCTTCACAGAGTGAATAAAAGTACTTGTTTCTCATGAGGTACTGCAGTGCTGGAAGTTAAGCCGCATCCTGTTAGCAACTGACACAAGCTGAGTTCACTTTCAGAGGACTAATTCCAGACCACTGCTGTAGCCCCTCAATGAGCTATGGACATTTGTGGACTTGTTTAGTCAGATGTTTTTACCTATTTTTCCACTTTTTGTTTCCACTTTTTGTTTCCATTTTAATTTCTTGTATTTCCTTTGTTTTGACTGCCATTGGGACCCTAGTTGTTGGGCTGCCGCAGTCCAGTTACGCTCTTACTCAAGTCACTACTCGACAAAAAATTCTTATTTGCAGTTTCCTCTTTATTGGATGTGTTCACATTAGTCACATTGTGTTGCTGCTGTCATAATATCAGCTTCCATCCCTGTTAGCCATGACCACAGAGATATGCATGGCCAAAATACAAAGTTGCTTCAAAATTGTCCACAGCAACTGCTCTAACAGCTTCCCAATTAAATGCTCGAATATACCAAAATGGGATAATGATGCATTGCCTGTAGTTCTGTCAAACTGTGCTCTTACAGATTACTTTAAAGACTTCAGTTTTGAAATTTCCTTTCCCCTCCAAGTGATGTAGGACTTGCCTTATGCATGTCACGGAATCCAAATTTACACTGCAGTTGGATTTTGTGTAAATGTTACATTAGTTTCTTGTAAAAGTTGTAACAGCATTCCCTGACAGGAATGCCTGATGTTAAGTCATCAGTACTGAGTACCACACTTGTTGATGATAGTTTTGTTGGTTAAGCTGTGTATCCAAATTGGCATATAGTTCCTTTAGTTGCTGGATATAAAATTTTCCAGTTGTTTAAACTCCCACACCATTATGCTGGTTCTTCATGCTGTCATTGTTGTTCTCTGCAGTGTTACTATGAACATGTGCTAGGCTGTTACAGTTTTTGTGATTTATGATGCCATATATCATTGCTACCAATGTCACATAGTACACTTCAAGACACCTACACTATCTTCTTTGTAAATTAGATATACTTTTCTGCATATCACGTTAACACTGTCCACAGTATGAAGTGTCTTCCGCCTAGTCATTCACTATGAAACACACAAGTCTCACTTGTTCTGTGTGTACAGGTACAAATCAGTGAGGCTGATACACTGATGCCAGTTGCCACTGATGCATTTTTACAGGAGAATGCCATCAATAGCGATTTGGATGCCTACAGTGCTATATTTCAATCACATTGCAGTCTGCTGTAGCAGTGTGAACAACAAGAGCTATTCAGTGTAGTTTGGGGGCTAACTGAGCATGTGCTAATCAACACAAAATACATAGAAAATAACTATCCAAACCCTAACCAACAATGTACCTTGAACAATCTGCTTGCATCTGTAAGAAGCTCCCTAACAGGGTAGTGTGACTCAATTGAAATGAAAACTTATGTGCTGGCCACGCATGTTAAGTATCTGTGGGCATACCCTCGACACATTAAACCTCCTTACCTCTGGGGCAGCTATTAGCATGTTGGAATCCAAAATATGAACTTTGATGAAGAATTACTCTAACACAACAACACTCTGGAACAGGTTAGTACACCACTAAATAGACAAAGCTCATAAAATCATAATGTATTGTTGAGGCCAGTGTCCTCCAGTTTTGTAGGTATGCAGTCATTACAGTACTTGCAGATAGTTTAAAGTGTTTCGATCAGGATTCTCGGTATTCATGTGGCCCTTATGGCTTCCTATCAACATCACACTACTAATACAAAAGAATGTGAGTCACATAGTTGTACGCTGACACAACTCTGCTACATTACATGGCATGTCATTTGCGACGTGTGCTACGTGAACTGCTGTGGCTCAACACTTTGGGATCTGCTGGGTCTCAGTAACTTGAAATCCAATGGAGACACTGTCAGAATTGTACATGACATAATTTCTCTATCTCCTAACTGTGACAGTCTGTAATTTTATAATGGTCTGTTATTCCTTTCCCCTTTCATGAGGGGTGTTCATTCCAGCAAACTAAGCTGTACCATTATTTCGGTCACTGGCAGTGTCCTTACACCAGCCTCCAAACACCAATGTTGCCTTGCATTTTGTGGGCACCTTTGTCCTTCTCTGTGACAGCGGCTGTAAATGGCAGCTGTAATGAATTCAGACAATTAAAATTAAAATATTTTGTGGTTCTTCACTTGGATCATTATGCAGTTTTCATCAATCTCACTTTTATAAAATTTTACATGTATGTACTTGCCACAGAACCTGATTCCTAATCTCCATCACTATTTTAGTTTAGCAACTTCTTGACATTAAAATGAGCATGTGCAGTGAGAAGACAACCACTGCCACATATCAAGATGTTTGATTTACACTCAAATTCTGTTGATGTAAAGTTATTCAGCTTCTTAATATTTTTGCAGATGCCGCAGAAGTTGAGGATGGAGGAGCTGTTGGCAGGTGAGATATTTGCTTTCTTCATTAGCTTAATTACACATTAAAGTTATGACTTTAATATTTTATTATGTGGTGCTTTATTTTTCATCTTTTTCTTTGTCATTAATATTCCATTGGTGGTGTGCTAAATAATTTTTGTGAAACAGTTTTTAAAAACTCTATACTATAACTTAACACTGGATGTTAATTATGTCATACATAATTCATACTGAAAATTGGTGGTGTTATTGTAACTACGAAAGATTGGTTACAAATGTGCAGTTGCATTGAAAATGTGTACTTTGGTAGATTGTGAGGGAAATGTGCTCAAAGAGAAAAAAGACAAATTTTTAAGTACCAAATTGACATTTAGAAATTTGTCATTGTAATGTTAAGCAAACATTACAAATAGGCACACTACGATAAGTAGTAATGAATTTTGCCACCTGACTGATGTGTGAAATAGCCTGACACATCTGGGTGCCACAGTTACTCTCAATCCCCCGCCTGCCAAGAGTGTTATTGACTACCCAGTGACAACATGCTACTGAGTACAAGGTGGCTGACTTGTTGGTGGCTTCACAACTTGTGTACTGCATTCTCGAGACCCATCTCATACTCCTCTCGCCCCCTCTACTCCCATACCAGCTTCCCTAATTTGAAAATTTTGGAGTTCCCCTTAACTTAAGTTTCACAATCCTTCCCTCAGTACTAGCCACCCCTACACTGCCCTTTCCCATGCCTAGCTCTGTACCTGTACCTGTACCTCCTATGTTACACCCTCTGCCACCCCATCCCCTCAATGACATTTGCATTAAATCTGTCCACCACAACTCCTCACACAGTTGGCCTGCAGGTTTATGACAATTTATCTGGTTGGCAGAGGGACAGAACGCAACAATGTTATTCCAGGCTTAGCCTTTTACTGCTTATTTCCAGATTAACCCTTTCATGGCCAATCGAACGTCTTAGGCTGATGCATAACACTGTAGTGTTTCCTACAAGTTAAAAAACTCAGACTATACATACTGGAGACTTAAATCATCATAAATAATATAATTTGTTTTGCTGTTCACTTCAGTCTGTTGGGATAACTTTCTGGATCCACAACTGTAGAAATCACGTGGTTTTGAAGCAAAGAGCCATGTTCAAAGTGTATTTTCACCCCAAAGGAAGTATGTCAAGATCATTGAACAGAGAGCAGAGAAGATGAAATCTGAGGGTGCAAGATCAGATGAAAAGGGTGGGTGCAAAATGACTTCTCAACCCAGTTGTTCTATAGTGTTTGTTGCCAGTCTAGCAGAATGCTGGTGACTGTTACTGTGGAATAGCACCACTTCACACAGTCTTCCTGGATGTTTTTCTGGGACTATATCTGCAAGATGTCTGTTGTTGACAATAAATACCAACAGGAGAGTTACACCTCATAGTACACCACATGGTCACCTACATCTACATCTACATGATTACTCTGCAGTTCACATTTAAGTGCTTGGCAAAGGGTTCATCCAACCACAATCATACTATCTCTCTACCATTCCACTCCCGAACAGCGCATGGCAAAAATGAACACCTAAATCTTTCTGTTGGAGCTCTGATTTCTCTTATTTTATTTTGATGATCATTCCTACCTATGTAGATTGGTCTCAACAAAATATTTTCGCTTTCAGAAGAGAAAGTTGGTGATTGAAAATTCATAAATAGATCTCGCCGCAATGAAAAACGTCTTTGTTTTAATGACTTTCATCCCAACTCGCATATCATATCTGCTATACTCTCTCCCCTATTACGTGATAATACAAAACGAGCTGCCCTTTTTTGCACCCTTTCGATGTCCTCCGTCAATCCCACCTGGTAAGGCTCCCACACCCCGCAGCAATATTCTAACACCGGGCCTCTGCACAATATCCATAACATTATCTTGTGTGGATGCTCAAATGTCTATGTGGCACTGCTGCTATGTTTGGACTAAAGCATTCCTTTCCATTCTTTCTCTTACATTAGCATAAAAACAAAATTTCTAGTCATCAGTAACAATACAGGTTAGAAATGGTCAGTGGTATTCACCCACTAATCAAGAACAAGCAAGAGGGTAATGTACATACGGCCAACCACTGATTTATATGGTTTGGCATGTGGTACCCATACGATTTATTGTTGAACCTTCTCCTTTGTATTCAAATGCTGCACAGTGACGGAATGTTCATACTTCATCACATTTTCTGGTTCTTGAGTGCAATGATGTGCATCATCGTGGATTAATGCATCCAGATGATCTTCATCAAATGCTGAAGGTCTTTCTGAAAATGGAGGGTCAATAATGTCAAAACAATCATCCTTTAAATTAGAAAATCTTTCCTTGCCATGCTCTGTCCCATGGCATTATCCCCATACACGGTGAAAACGTTACCATTGAAACCACATATTCATAAACATCACTGTTCTCATTTTGCCCACTTAGCCATTTTAAATTAAAATGTAGCAGTGCTTTGTGTCAACATAATATTCATAGAATGACAATTTACCTAAAAGAATGTGTTCACATTAAGTGAGAACAAGGTAATGTACTTCGTAAAAATGGTGGAAAAGACAACTGTATCCTTTGATCCCTAGGCATATGAACTTGTCTTAGATCACATGTAATGCCCCCAACAACACAAAACACAATGATGGGAAAGGCTGACTTAAAGCATACATTGTGTGCTCACTCTTACATTATTGGAATCGGCTGCATAAGTAACAATAACACAGTGCACAGTGTTCACTTAAGACGTCTCTCTGTTTTTGCTCCCAACATTTAATGCTCTAATGATGTACCAACATCATAATGCATTGATGGTGGGTGGTTTGAATAAAAAATATGTACAAATGAAATGAGCTTTGTGACAAGGCTGAAGATATATCGGTACATAGGACACTGCATAGAACTGTATGGAACATTGTAGATGTAACTGTAGATGTGCTCCAAGGAAGTGTGTGGGGCCCTCGATATTGATGTTTTATATTAATGACATCACAGACATTCTTCTTCTTTTTGTTTTTCTGTTTGGGGTATCTAATGACCACATACTAATTTCAATGCTTCCTCCTTTGTTCTTCTTCCAGGTTTCCTTTGTCTTCACTATCTATCCTTTTTTCTTCCTCAGACCATTCTGACCCTGTCTTCCTCTTCTTCTTCCTGCCTTGGAATGCTTCCATTTGCAACACTTTCTTCTTGAAATCCTATCATTCTGCTGGGTCTTTTTCTTGTATTTCTTTCCAAATCTTTGCTAACTACTTGAATCTGTCCTGTTGTTGACATCTTGTCCCAAAGATGCTTAACAATCTGTTTGGTTACCTTGTTGCTGTTCACTCTGTATAAATGTCCAAAAAATAATAGTCAGCTCTTCTGCAGCATTTCAATTGTTTTTCCTATGCTGCAATATACTTCATTACTTCTTAATAATCATACTCATGGATTTCCTAGCAGCCTGAGTATTTTTCAAATGATTCTTAATTCTAGGACTTGAAGATTGTATAATTCATAATTCAACATTAAACATTCACTTGCACAGAGACATTCTGGTTTTACTAGTGTGCTGTAGTGCTGTATTTTCATATTTTTAGACACACACATCTTGCTGTAAATGTTCATGTTTATATCATATGCTTTCTCCATTTTACATACTATTTTGTCTACAGCAAATATTTTTGAAGCCATTGCCTTGAATCTTTCCTCCCAAATATTTAAATTTATAAACCCTCTTTATCAGTTCATTATCTGTTACTAGGATTTCTGGGTCATTTTTTTATGTTTGCCCTAAAAAAATTTTTCTACAGAAACTTTTGAAGCTGCTTTGTTAGGTATTCCTTCTAAGAGGGTGATTTGTATTTCTGAATTTGTTATATTTTTATAAAGAATGGCATAATCATTTGCAAATACTAGACACTGAAGTTCAGTATCTCTCTTTCCTGAAGTCTCCAGTCTCATTGTGACAGCTTATGTTCTTTGCCTTTTGTTTCAATTATCTTACTATTTCCTCTAAGATGCAGTTGAGGTGGTGTGGAAACATGTTGTCACCCTGCATTTCACCTGTTATTTTGAGTGCCTTAGGTGTTTCACACCAAAACTTTACTTATGCTTCAGTGTGTGGGTGTTTCACGAGTAAGGTTTGCTAGTTTAGTGTAATGCCAAGTTCTCGAGTCACTTTACCCACTGTTTACCTGTCAATCAAATGCCTTTCTAAAACCTGTAAATGTTAAAACTATGTCTTAAAATTCGTATGGACTAAAAGTTGAAATTCTGTTCTGAGCCAGATTTGATCTTTCTAAATCCACTCTGATATTCTCCCAAATGGCTGTCAAGTGTTACTTCTACCTTGTTTGGTAATATTGTAAAAAATGTAATACAGCCCACTGGCAACAGATATATACCTGTGCAATTATTTAGATAATGCCTATGACTTTTTTGTGCACAGGATGAATAGGAGACACTTTCCAGTCTTCTGGAATCTTTTCAGTTTCCCATATTTCTTCAGATATAATCTGAAGGTTAGTTGTCATTTCTGCTTGACACCAGTTATGGTTGAGATGATTTTATTTCTTCTCCACTGGCTTTGTTGTTTTTCAGGGTTTTTGTTTGTTTGTTTGTTTGTTTGTTTGTTTGCTGTAGGTGGTAGACCTGCTTCCATGTTTTCATCAAATATCTGGAAATTCTAGCTAACAATTCAGTTATCTGCAGTTCAAGAATTATCAAAGTACTTTCTTAGTAATTTACATGAGTGGTTATTGCTTAGACCTATTTTACCATTTTCGTCTCTGATGTAAATACATTGGTGCATGATAGCCCTTTTTGTATAAAAACATGACTGTATGTATGAGAGCATTTTTTCTGCTGTAGTACACAGTGATTCTTTTTTATCGCTAATTATGATTCTCGTGTCATCTGCAAATAGTAGAATTTTGTCTGGGCTGTCTGGAGCCTGTATGTCATTGATAAAAACTAGAAATAACAATGGGCCCAGAATGCTGCCCTGAGAAACAACTATTTAAATTTGTTTTGGTTCAGATATGGGTTTAAAATTGTGAAGATTCTTGGATGACCTCAGCTCAACAACTTGTGACCTGTTTTGCAGATAGGATTCAAACCAATTTTTAACGGTACCCCTGATGCATATTGCTTCAAGTTTCCCTAGTAATATTACATTGTTCACAGTATTGAAGGCTTTGGCTAAATCTAGATTAATTCCAACAACCTGTTTATTTGACTCAAAATTTCTTACTATTTCTGTGCAATATGGCTGTTTCTGTACTGTGCCATGTTGACTGTTATTTATTAGTTTATGTTTTTCTAGATATTTTGTAACCCTGATTTTCATAAATTCCTCAAGTATGGGAGGAGAGATATAGGTTGGTAATTTTCTATTTTATGTCTGTCACCATTTTTGTATAGAGGTATCACTTTATAGATTTTTAGTTTTTCTGGAAATATCTCTTCACTAAGGGACAAGTTTGCTATGTGCACTATAGGTTCGACAACACGTGGAGCAATTTTTTAATTATTGATACAGGTACATCATCCAAACCAGAGGACAATTTGGATTTCAAGCATTTAATGACTTTTAGAACTTAATGCTCGTCTGATGGGATTGCCATCATGCTGGTATTTACCATTGGAGACATCACTGTTAATTGTTGCTTAAAGTAAGGGGAATATTAACAAAATAATTGTTTACATTGTTTGCCATGGCGTTTTTTCTATGGGGATATTTTCGTTATTTTTAAGCTGGATTTCCTGTTCTTTAGTTTGACCCAAATTTTTTTCTTTTTTTTTTTTAACTCATCATTCTGGACTTGTTACTAGCCTGCCTTATTAATCTATCATTACTTAATAATTTTGCTTTTGATATTACTTTGCAGTAAGTCTGTTTGTATGTTCTCACATACTCAACAGACTGCTTGCTGATCATGACACGTTTTTAACTTTAAACTTGGTAATTTCGTGGTTTCACTTGACGTTTTAATTCCGGGTGTACTCCAGGTCCCTTTGGATCCAGATGATCTGTAACTCAAAAGCTTTTTTGGGAAGCACATTTCAAAGTATGCCATAAAAGTGGAAGCAAATGTATTGTAAGCATCATTTGTGTTTGTTTGTGCCAAGACCTCTGGCCAAACTGCATTTTTAACATTATTTTTGAACTGATTACAATTTTCAGTAGAGAAAAATCATTTGTACTCCTTTTTATTTTCCCCTCCTTGGGAGTTGCAGTGAGATTAAAGGTTAGTGCACTATGATCTGATAATCCTATATTCACATTTGTAACTGCAACTTCATGTGTGACCACATTTGAGAAGATGTTATTTATTAGGCTTTCACTGGAATCTGTTGTTCTAGTGGGAGCTGATACGTGGGGAAACAAGTTGAAGCTTTTAGTAGTCTAAAAACTTGTATTTTACTGAACTCTGGACCAATAGATTAATATTAAAGTCACCACAAAGAATTATGGCAGAGTTCTCATTTGAGAAAAATGTCGAGCATTTCTTCCAAATTCTTAAGAGAGACTTCAGTATCTCCAGATGGTGATCTGCAAATTGCTGCAACAATTACTTTCTTTTCTATGATTAATGGTTTAGCCTCATATCTTAACTTAAATTTAAGCTTGGGATTTAGATAAATGCATACACCACCACCTTTGACATTTTGCCTATAGTACTGACTGGCAAGTTTATAATATGTGTGACCAAAAGGACTTAAACTACACTCCTGGAAATGGAAAAAAGAACACATTGACACTGGTGTGTCAGACCCACCATACTTGCTCCGGACACTGCGAGAGGGCTGTACAAGCAATGATCACACGCACGGCACAGCGGACACACCAGGAACCGCGGTGTTGGCCGTCGAATGGCGCTAGCTGCGCAGCATTTGTGCATCGCCGCCGTCAGTGACAGCCAGTTTGCCGTGGCATACGGAGCTCCATCGCAGTCTTTAACACTGGTAGCATGCCGCGACAGCGTGGACGTGAACCGTATGTGCAGTTGACGGACTTTGAGCGAGGGCGTATAGTGGGCATGCGGGAGGCCCTGTGGACGTACCGCCGAATTGCTCAACACGTGGGGCGTGAGGTCTCCACAGTACATCGATGTTGTCGCCAGTGGTCGGCGGAAGGTGCACGTCCCCCGTCGACCTGGGACCGGACCGCAGCGACGCACGGGTGCACGCCAAGACTGTAGGATCCTACGCAGTGCCGTAGGGGACCGCACCGCCACTTCCCAGCAAATTAGGGACACTGTTGCTCCTGGGGTATCGGCGAGGACCATTCGCAACCGTCTCCATGAAGCTGGGCTACGGTCCTGCACACCGTTAGGCCGTCTTCCGCTCACGCCCCAACATCGTGCAGCCCGCCTCCAGTGGTGTCGCGACAGGCGTGAATGGAGGGACGAATGGAGACGTGTCGTCTTCAGCGATGAGAGTCGCTTCTGCCTTGGTGCCAATGATGGTCGTATGCATGTTTGGCGCCGTGCAGGTGAGCGCCACAATCAGGACTGCATACGACCGAGGCACACAGGGCCAACACCCGGCATCATGGTGTGGGGAGCGATCTCCTACACTGGCCGTACACCACTGGTGATTGTCGAGGGGACACTGAATAGTGCACGGTACATCCAAACCGTCATCGAACCCATCGTTCTACCATTCCTAGACCGGCAAGGGAACTTGCTGTTCCAACAGGACAATGCACGTCCGCATGTATCCCGTGCCACCCAATGTGCTCTAGAAGGTGTAAGTCAACTACCCTGGCCAGCAAGATCTCCGGATCTGTCCCCCATTGAGCACGTTTGGGACTGGATGAAGCGTCATCTCACGCGGTCTGCACGTCCAGCACGAACGCTGGTCCAACTGAGGCGCCAGGTGGAAATGGCATGGCAAGCCGTTCCACAGGACTACATCCAGCATCTCTACGATCGTCTCCATGGGAGAATAGCAGCCTGCATTGCTGCGAAAGGTGGATATACACTGTACTAGTGCCGACAATTTGCAAGCTCTGTTGCCTGTGTCTATGTGCCTGTGGTTCTGTCAGTGTGATCATGTGATGTATCTGACCCCAGGAATGTGTCAATAAAGTTTCCCCTTCCTGGGACAATGAATTCACGTTGTTCTTATTTCAATTTCCAGGAGTGTATATCTGTACATTGTATAAGGCTCAGTCACAACTTCTGTGCATGGCTATGACAGGTGGGGTGGGCAGCCTATCAAGTTAGGCTGTGGTCTCCTGATCTCACATTTTGTGCTCGCTTACTCAGTTGTGCAGGACTCTGACACTTGCCTCACTCCTCTGTCAACACAGCTTCCCTTTCATGTCGTTTGTCCCCTAACACTGCAGTCAGGTGTCATGTGGTGTAACTATTTAGTACAATGATGTATTATATTCTGTACCTTATCTTCTATACTTCTTCTCAAACTCTGTTTACTTTAAAATTCAAAATTGATGCCTTTGACGCATCACATTTTTATAAATAATTTACTATGTCACTTTTGACTTAACAAATTATTTATCCCCTTCATCATCACACTCGTGAACTACACTAAAAGTTCACCTTCATTCAGTATAAAAGAGACACTCACAATAATTTTGAAGGTTCCTCTTCTGTGTCTCACAACATACATCAGTTGTTGAAACAACTCCTTTGGCAGCCTATTGTTTTATAGGACCGTGTGGTGACCCCACAGAATACTTATTTTCACACATGTAGTTTGGCACCCAAAACCTGCTGCGATAGCTGTACAGTGCTGAAGGTGCATATTGTCCCCTGATGTAAGTCACCACACACAAAATAGAAATAACACTAATGAACAATATCTGTACATTTATGTTTGACATATTGTTTTCTATTGCTATTTTCATAATGTGTACACAACACTTCTTTCAAAATGGCATTCATTGATAAGAAGTCATTGATATGTGCATCTCTCCTCTGGAGTGGTACGTACAAGCACAGTCTGTGAACATGGTGCCCAGTGAACACAGTCCAAAGTTTTTAAATTTTTTTTCCTATATGCCATGAATGTGGATTTCTTTTCGTAACTATGGCTTCTGAGATTGGTTATAGCCTCAGTACATCATTGTCCATGATAAAATACGCAAATTTACCCTCAATTGCAGCCATAATTTAAGAGCATGTCACTAAAGTGAACATAAAGTACTTGAAAGATGGTTTTCCTCTCTGTGTGTACAATAGTATCCAGTGCAGAACCACAGCGGCTGCGGGCACCCGAGCCTGGAACCAGTACTGTAGCTGAGGACATACGTGAAGTGAAGTCACCTGGTGAGTAAGAGTAAATTTACACGTAATTGCAGCCTTAACTAAAGCAGTACATAAAGTACTTGAAAGATGTTTTCCTCTCTGTGTGTACAATAGTATCCAGTGCAGAACAACAGCGGCTACGGTCACCAGAGGCTGGACCCAGTACTGCAGGTGCAGCAAAGTCACCTGGTGAGTAAGAGTAAGAGCCCACTGTGGCAGGCTTACATTCCTGCTCTGTACACTAGAGAATCAAATGTATCTGGACACCTATTAGTGGACATTAAGATTTTGTGTTCTCCTTTGAGGACTTGAACTCTTCTGGGGACACTTTGACATTTCGAAATCTCTGTGGGTGGATGCCAGCCCATTCTTCCTTGATAGCTGATACCAGACAAGGTAGAAATATTGGACACAGGGTATGGAGTGAAAATGCCATTTATAACTAATCCCTAAGATGATCCATTGCTTTCAGGTTGGAACATCGGCAGGCAAGCCTTCTTCAGGAATACCACTGGTTATAAGCCTTTGCCTAACAATGCTGATCCATGAGAGGTACAAGTGTTGAGCTGATCAAATCGGTCGTTGTCTGTGAACTGTTCCTCTGCTGTGTATAGTACACAATACTGTCAAATATGTACTTACCCTTCTGCATTTATCATATCCTGAAGTACAATAAGGGGAGAACAAGTTAAAGAGGAGAAATTGCATATTGTTACACTGCCTGCTCTGCACTGCATTGTTGGCAGTAGAGGTAATGGCAGATAATGTTCACTTAGTAGTCACCACATCCAAATTCTTCCGTCAGATACCCACAGAGTATAGCACTGTTTGTCACTCCAAATCTCGTTTCCACTCATCCACTCACCAGCAGTCATAGGTTTTTATGCTACAGTCAGTGTGACTTTATGTTGAACAGAAATATGTTGTTTCCAGAAGCTGCTCAGCCATTGTAACCAGTTTTTCTAACTCCCTGTACACAGCCATTTCCTTAGCGGGCTCCTAGCTGCACTTCAAAACTGAAGAGTGACTGCAGCAGCTAACTGCAAGCTGGTTTTTACTATTTCCTACCACAATGATAGAAGCACTTGTCCATCAGCATACTGTGTGTGCCTGGACTTCATGTAGCATTGGTTGTTCCTTCACATTTTCACTTAACTGTCACATCGCTGACAACTGACTTGGGCAAGTTTGGAAGGGCTGAAATGCATCCCTGTGTTAATTATTCAGGTGTAATGCAAAGAAAAGTCCATGTTCAGTGTACTCAGATCCCTGACTGATGAATTCTGCTTACAAAACAGTATTACCTGCCACTTCCTATAACATATATGACGGCAGTATCTGTTGCCAAAAGAACAATTGCCATGGATAACCATGCAGCTTTGCTAGAAATGAAATGATAATTAAATGGATGGAGCGTCTGCCATGTAAGCAGGAGATCCCGGGTTCGAGTCCCGGTCGGGGCACACATTTTCAACATTTCCCCAATGAAGTACATCACCGCCTGTTTGCAGCTAGGGTGTCCATTTAATTATCATTTCACTTCCTATAATAGTAGCTCCACCTCTCATTGAATTAAAATGCTCAGTTGCCCGTTACATAAGGGTGCCCAGGTATTTTGATTGGATAGTGGGTTTATAGTTCTTATCTATGTGATTTCTGCAACCCCTTAGTCAGTCCACCATACACAATTGAATTAGAATCCAGAAATCACAATATATTTTATTATATTTATGTTTTTGAATATTGAGGACTTTGATTTGGGCCGAGTATTTACTGACTTACAGAAATACAAAGTTTGCCTATATAGCTGTGGAAATATGTGTGCTGAGAATTACAGGGAGGGAAAAGGAAACAGAAAAATGGACAGGGAACAGGCAGGAGTAGGAGACGTAGTGGGGAGGTAGTGGAGATGAGTGATAAATGTAGTGATGGAGTGAGTGACAGATAGGATAAGACAATTACATGCTCCTATCCTAGAGAGGTGAGTGGGGGGAACATTGAGGTGACAGTCTGGTGAGAGGCATTGAGTGGATATCAGGCTACTTGGACTACAAGCTGCAATGCCTGTAGCTTGAGACCAGAATACCAGGAGAAGCCAGGGAAGAGGCTTAATCAAACAGTGGGACTCCAATGAATGAATGATGTGAGTAGAAGAAACTGAGGATGATTTGTATTTCAAAACTGAACATTTTTGTACAACCTACTAGGGTGGTAACTTAAATGGAAACATTGGGGTGTGAATCTAGTTTATAAATGGTCATAGCTGATGCGTTCAGCACTACCATAAGTTATTTGATACTAACATTTTCAGGGGCTCCCTTAACCTTTCTGTGGTCAATCAGACATAAAGGTCCTGCCAAAATGTTTGTTTCAGAATCTGCACAACCATAGGAATGTCCCATTTCATTGTGTACTGTAATCTGTTGTTCAGTTTATGTACAATTAGAACCCAGAAGCTGACAGGTGATGCTAGAATGTGTTTTTTTTCTTTGTTGGTACAGAAGTGAGTACAGTATGTTTTGTAGAAGGAGCTTCCTATCTTTGGCTTAGTTGTGGATGGCAAAGACAGTGTAGATATTATTTATCTTTGTTACATTATTTGCTAGGTATATACTATTTGACATATATGTTCACTGATAACTCATTCTTGAAGAAAACTGATGTCTGTGTCTTGTAACTAAAATTAATGCATGTCTTTATTAATGGAAATCATATCAAAATCGTGACTGTAGTTGGAAATCTACCACCACAAATGTACAGATACTGTTCTTTTGATGTACTGTTTTTCTTCTTTCTCATGAGATATTGTACTGGAGACATTTGTTTTCTTTTTCTTATTTTGTCTTGAATGTCTCAGTAGTTTCTTGGAATTAATTGTTTACAATTATTTATGGAGCTGTCTTTTGAATTACGGGGAGGGTGGTTATGAAGAATCCAGTCAGCAGAAATAAGGTTTCTATGATCTACTTTATTACATATGAAAGCTGATCACCTCTGAATTGAAGGTGCTGGGAGTGTATAGTAGAGTGAAAACAACTGAAGCATGTGGGATGAATGTGTCAATGCTTTTGGAGAGAATGGCTGATAATACAGTATCACTTCCTGTTCACTAGATTTGTCTCTGGTGCCAGTACCTTTGTTCATAAAATATTTCCCATCAATACTTTCACTACAGTTTGATCCCAGACCAATCTGTTCGACTTTCTGCCTCACCTCTCTACAGGGAGTCCAGCAGGGAGCTGCCTTGCCCCATCTGCCACCCACACTCATGGTCATATGTCCCACCTAATGTGGATGATCCATGCACAAGGAGAGAGATGTGCTCAGGTAGCCATGAACATTAGAACTTCATTGGAACACAGAAGGCACATGATAATGTTGGGCAAGTGAAACAGCTTCCTAGTGCAAGCAACATCAAAATACTCCTGACATGCTGTAAGGTTGTCACTAATATGAGCTAAGCTGAGCACTGCAAGCTACACTGATGATGTCCTAGATTCCAATGTTGCTGTGCTCAGAGGAAAAGTTTTGACTGTAACAGCAGCCAAAAGTATGAACTGTCATCCCCATGGAGGAAATGGCAGTGTCATCCATGAGGCACACACCTGGAAGAAAAATACAGAAATTGGGCCAAGACATCAGTAAGGAGGGATGATGATGTGGAATGGTGCAGGAAGAAAGATACCAGGATGAAAGAAAGAAGTGGCACAAGGCACTTGAACACGGAGCAAAACCATTGAAACACTATGCAGAAGCACTTGAACACAGAGATGAAGGCTACCTAATGGATCACAAGACACTGGTAAAAAGCTTCCAGAGACGGAAAAGGAATTATAAAAGCACTAGAAGAGAGATGTTCCTGAGTGGGCAAGAGGAAGAGTGTTTCATTGCGGCACAGATGGTACATGCCAACATGAAGCAAATGAAACAACTTTCTGATGAAAGCAAGGAAGAGAATGCCCTGATGCATGAAAAGATTGCCACTAATATGAAAACTATTCTTGAAGCTTCCAGTTGAGCACTCTGTCTGTAACAACTGACAAACACTGCTGTAGGTTGCACTGGCAATGCCAATATTGTGGGCTGCATTCTTATTAATATAGTCATGCATTCCAAAGTAGATAGTTGATGTTGAGTCTGGAACTTGGGTTGGCTGGTGAGCCACTGCACATTCCCCTACAAAGGCTATGTAGTGGAGAAATACTGTTAAGTTGTCCAGGGTCGCATGGCTCCAGGGTGGAAACCGTGCAGTGGCTGTCATTGGCAAGATCCGCTGCACTGAGGGTGAGTTTCAGTTTCAAGCCTGTTAAGATGCCAGCAACTGACATACCTCTGTTGTGTGGCATAAGGCAGGATTGTAAAGCACCAGCCAGATGCTACACCACCCACTTCCACCTCATTCCTATTATGTCTCCTAATCCATCCTGTTCCCATACGCATCAGATTTTCTTTCTGTCTCACCTCTACAAAAAATCCATCTGAGAAATAATCTGCCTCACCTGCCACTCATTCTCCTCACTACTTGTACCCATCTGTAAGTAAAGAAAGGAGTGTTACATTGAATGTGTTTGATGTGGCATTATTACTGCACAAACGGCAAAAGTGTGGTAAGTGATAAACATTTTTGCTATTACTTTCTGTGGGGTATCTGTGAGAGAAATTCATGATAATTTAAAATTATTGGTGAAGTTTTCTGCAAAACACTAAGTGCTCTCATTGCCAAAGACTGGATGAATATAATGTCGGTACATGAATGCAATTAGTGAAGGTGCATAAACAAGCTTACACACAGTTCCTAAATGTTAAACGTGACACTGTGTTAACTGTGTAACATAAGATTGTATGTTTTATTAAGCAGATTTTAAAATTTGATCAATAATTATGTGAAATGATGACAATAAACATTTATTTGTCCCTGCCAGTCTTCAGATAGCAAGCGTGCAACTGGAATAAAGTTCTGGCTTTCTGGAACTAGGTAATATTGATGGTTGTTTATAATTGAGTAGATTAGATGCTCAATTATACACTGATCCGTACTTTTTCTAAAAGATAGAAACAATTGATTCTGTTCTTTATCAGGTCATGTTGAAACACACTTAGTTTATCACTAGTTTGTTTTACTTGTGCAGATAAAGTATTTTTTATATTAACATGCAAATTCTTTTTTTGTCAATCAGGCCCTGCTGAGGAGGAAGGCACGCGTCCAATCGCTCAGGTGAGTGAAAGTAGTGGATGCACGTATGGGACTGGCAGAGCAAGTGTGATTTTCACCAGTAGCGTATAAAGTTTGGTTCTGTGGCATGTAATGAACCCCACACGGCTTCCTGTCCTCCTCCCAGGGTGAGGACATATTTCATCAGCTCAGGGCTTTGAACCGTTAAAATACTTCCTCCTATTCTGAGCTACTCTGCACAGTACCAACTTGCTTAATCAAATAAACTCCTTTATTAATATCCTATTCATCTCCATTTCAGTCTCATTGCGTCTGCCATGGCAGTCTGTTTCCTGACATCACAAACTTTGCAACTTCTTTAGCACTGTTAACTGAAATGCTATCTCAAGTCTAAATTACCTGCTAAATGAACCAAAAAATATCTCAAAGACCACTCATATACTGGCTCTTAATTGAAAACAAGTAACTCTCTTTAATTATTAATGTCTAGTCATGTGTCATTGGTTAGTGTACAGAATCTTACTGACAGCTCGACTTCGTCTTCGTTCTCCTGATGTAATGGCAGTTGTCATGATGCTGACAGTTCTAGGGGGAAGGCACATTGCTGAACAAGAATGAGACAGCAAGGAATAAACCCATGGACTGGTTGTTTGTGTTGCCATCATCATTTGTGAAAGTGGCATGGCTGGACCATGTAAAATTTGGGAATTTGTGTGGATGCTGATAACCACGCCATTGAGTGCCCCCTAACCAGGTATCATCATCATCATGATAGAATAAAACACTGAAATCATCATGAACTGTGAAGAACGATAAACTAATTATCGTTATCCCACCCTGCAGATATGCTGCATCAATCTCCACTAGATTTTGTGTGTTGTGGTTGGCAGGTGTTACTAGAGGAGGCCAAAATGCATGCGTTTTAACTCACGCAGGCTGGTGTGAGGTCTGGAACAGGACAAGGAAACTAGAATTTAGAAAAATGGACATAGCTGGTGGAATACTTAACTTTAATCCATTAATGATGAAAATCTGTCTTGATTGTACATGATTCACAATATCAATAGTAACTGATATGGGCGCCTTGCTAGGTCGTAGAAAATGAGGTAGCTGAAGGCTATGCTAAACTATCGTCTCGGCAAATGAGAGCGTATTTTGTCAGTGAACCATCACTACAAAGATGGTTGTACAGCTGGGGCGAGTGGTGGAAGTCTCTCTAGACCTGCCGTGTGGTAGCGCTCGGTCTGCAATCACTGATAGTGGCGACACGTGGGTCCGACGTATACTACCGGACCGCGGCCGATTTAAAGGCTACCACCTAGCAAGTGTGGTGTCTGGCGGTGACACCACATTATGCACAACAGAGAAGGGTATAAAAGATTAAAGCCACCATTTGAATTAAAAAAAAGAATCACTTTGTGGTGGTGACCATTGTTCATCGGTACTATGGACATTGTGAGATGTACACCTTTACTAAAGCGATGTGTTACACCATAGTTGATACTCATTAAACATGACAGTAAATATTCCTTAAAATCGACACTTACCACTTACTGTTGTCTAAAATGCTTACTGATTGCAGTTGGGAACTGAGATTTCCCCATTTTTGAGCAAATATCACAAACACAAATGACAGGTACTCGCAATCGCAAACACGTTTCAAAATACCTTTCTAGAATGATATCAGACTCATTCTCCTCCATACATTCATGACCTGTCAAACTACCTAAACTCTTCTGAAAATACTTTCCTGCTTGTGAAATAACTACCAAGTGAACTACTTTGAGAGGTATACTTGTCATAGTGTTTGTTATGTTTGACACGTGCTGATTAGTAATTCAATAAAACTACCTTAGTGTACTTGAGCACGTGCATCACAAATTGTGCAGTGTGATTTCAAAGTAACTGTTTAGTTACTTTTGTTGTTAGGGATTTGCTTTCAGTAACATTAATATAGGTCTCTGGTACATTAAACAGAATTGAATGATCATTCTTGTGATCTTTCAGATCTTGCATTGACTTACTTCCAGATCCCATGACCATGGCAAACAGTCCTTTATCCAGTAAGTGGTTTCTTTTTCATACATCTTGTTGTTTAGGACCAATATGTGGCACAAATCTTAAAGGTCATGGAATGTGTCAGATAAAATAAAATGTATAAGAAACCAAAATAGAGGAGCCATAAGTTTATGTAAATGCAATCAAGAATGTAACACAGGAATGGCCGCTGAGGTGCCACCTCTCCATTTCTTCCCTCCTCCTCTTTCCTAATCATGACATTATTCCAATGGAATATTGGTGGCCTTTAATGCAAAAAGATGACTTGCGGCTGCTCTTGGAATCGTGCGGCTGCTCTTGGAATCGCAGCCTCTGCTAGTTCTGTGCTTGCAGGAAACAAAATTGCATCCTCAAGACTAATTTGAGCTTTTGTATTTCTTCCCAGTCTGCTTTGACTCCCTCTCTCCAAAGATGGCATTCCATATCGTAGGAGGAGAGAGGGGAGTCATGCTGCTCATATGGAAGGACGTTCAAAGTCAACCTTTCTCCCTGACTACCCAGCTTGAAGCTATTCCTGTCCGCATTTTACTTCCTCTCCTGAACTTTTCCATATGTACTGTTTACATCCCTCCGTCATTCGGTGTCATGGACACTCTTCATCCAGCTTTCTGGCCAACTCCCTCACCCCTTTCTGCTGCTCGTTGACTGTAATGCACACCATTCCCTTTGGAAATCCCCCAGAACCTGACAGAGAGGTGCCCTCTAGGCTGAACTTCTCAGTCACCTTAACCTCATTTGCCTTATCGTGGGAGTACCCATCTTCCTTTTATACTACATGCACTCCTACCCATATCTGGAAATCTCCTGCACTGCCCAATTTGCCCATCATCTCATCACTGTCTCTAGTGTGTACTCGAGCAACCATTTACCATCCATTTTCTGACTCCTACCCCACATATATGCACACCCAAATGGCAACTTTCTAGGGATGACTGGAGATTTACTGTTCCCTGGCACCCTTTGAGTAACATAATTTCTCCAGTTGTGATGGCCAGGTAGAATATCTTACAAATGCCATCATTACCACCACACAATATTCCATTCTCGCCCTTCATCTTTACTGTGCCATGTCCCAGTGCCTTGATTGACTGAGCTGTGTTGTGACTCAACTCACATGCAGAGATGTGTTCTCCATGTTTTTAACCATCATTCTATGATGGCAAACTGCATTCATTATGAACAGTTGCATGCACAGTGTCATTGCACCCTTCAGGATAGCAAAAATCTAGCTAGATTTCCATAACTAGTTCTTCTAACAGTTCCACTACCTCATCTGTTGTTTGGGCCCTGCAGGACCAAGATCCATTGGGCTGCTATTCTGCGGAGATTTCAAGCTCCACCCACTATCATTTTGCCTTCCTCCACCAGAAACAAGTGGAGGAGGCTTGGGTAGTACCCTTATTTTGGCAGATTAGCGAGTGCTACAAGCTGCCTTTAGTATGAGGGGGCGAGAACTTGCTCTCACTTCCTATCGATCCTCCAACACAGTGCTGGACGATGTTTGCATTCAGATGTTGCTAAACCTTTCTTTTGTGGGCAAGCACTTGCTCTTTCTTATGTACAACTGCATCTGGGCAGAGGGCGCCGTTTGCCAGATGCCAGCATAAAGACACTGTCATTCCCATACCCATACCCAAGCCCAGTAAGGAAAAATACCTTCCTTCTAGTTACTGCCCCAATTCTCCCACAAGCTGTGTTTGCAAACTGATGAAACATGTAATTCATGCCTGGCTGGTATAGTGACTAGAGTGTGGCAATTCACTGACCACTGTACTGTGCGGATTTTGAGCAGGCCGTCCTGCAGCTGGCCATCTCATCACTTTGTCAACGTGTGTTGCGAATGGTTTTCTGTGGATATGTCCGACACTGGCAGTGTTTCGAAATTTGCAGAAAGCCTAAAACACCTTCTGAAGGATGGGTATTCGTGATCTCTCCACATGTGGCACTTCTGAGGCCACATGCCCCATGTCCTTCAGGTATTTTTAAAGTATTGATTTTTCAAGGAATGTTGGTACTGCCTTGTCAGACACCTTTACCAGGAGGTTGGTGTGCCTCAGGGTACTGTTTTGAGTGTGACCCTCTTTGCTAATGCCTTTAACCTTATTATGTCCTGTCTCCTGCAGGTCATCTCCAGCAGTCTACTGTTGCCACCCCTACCCTGTTACCCTCCCACACCCTGTCCCAGCCTCCTCCTTACCCCCACATGATTTCCTGTCTCATCATGTGCAACTGCTCGCAGCCTGGCTTCAGCTGCCAGAGAGTGTGATCACGTGTGTGAGAGTTGCATTTGCATGAGTATGTGAGTGTATGTTATCTATATATAACAGAGGCCTTGTTCACTAAGAGCTCACTTTCTTACAGTTTTTTTTTTTTTTTTTGTCATGCCTGTGTGCCTTCCATGGTATTGTTAAATTCATTTCTGAAGAATTGTGATGGCTCAAGGCATTGAGGTGCTGAGGTAGGGGTCATTGTACACTCATCAGCAAACAAACAATTGTGCCTTATTAGACAAAAGCCAGGAAAGATCAGACTATTTGGCAATAGTGCCGTAAAAACCAGACCAGGGATTTATCTCGGGGAGATGAGTGTCATTGGTGTGGTAAATGTGAGGTGTCTGATACTCAGTATTCATGTATGCCCCATATGCTAGTGATTGCTTACTTAACTGCATAGGTTATGGACCTGACTCTCAGAAGGTTCAAATCACTGACATAAGCTCACTCTTAGCCTTAGTATATTTATTGGCATTCAGATTCTAAGTGCTCACTGTCTACCATTCAAGCAACTAAGAATGGAAGACCAGTTTTACCAACAAGTTTTTTGTATTCCACTGCCACTCATATTCTTCATTTTGCAGCTTGAAAATATATCTCTGCATGTTTTGGAATGAAGGTTAAGGCGTCAAAATTATCTGCTCTTTCCAAATCCATTCTCCATGGTGAAATGAGAGAAGCATTGCATGGTAACCTGAAGGTGCAGAGTTCAAAGCTACACATTTCCATTTTTAATTGTTTTTGCAAATTCACTAGAAAGAGAGACAGATTTTTTGGACATTTATGCAAATAATGGAATTGAGTGTCTGAGTAATGAAATAGCTGCTCTTGTTGCGTATGGGCTTCACTCTGTTTCAGATACATTTATTAAACTACCTGTAGCTAAAGTCATGAAAGTTATGATGTTTTATGACGGAGAAAATAACCAACAACAAAAGCAACATTAGAAGAGCTCTTCTTAAAAGACAGAATGAAACATGATACCTTGAACAGTTCATGATAAGAAATGTTACACACTACTACAACCACACTTAATACTTACCATCCTTAAATGTTTAAAGCAGTGGTTAAAATTTCCCAGAGTACTTTGACAAAGTGTGAACAAATAATGATGTCCTTTTGCACCTACATACAGCCATTAAAGCTCTAATGAATGGGCAGGCAGCATTATCAAATTAGTTATCAACATTACTGGGTCAGCTACTTGTCAGAGAATATTAACTATAATCTATTAGATCTATTATGAACTACCAGAAAAAAGAATGCCAACAATTAAAAGCTTCCAGATGCATTTGAACTCGGATGCTGGCATCTTAAGTACTCACTTATGTGCCTTTACTGATGTAGATGTAGAATGGGTGCCAAGTTTGATATAGCTATTTGAACACAAACCAGACCTCATGGCAAAGAATAGAAACAGTAAAACTAATGATTCACAGTATCATCCAGTTGCAGGCCTAGGTAAGCAAAGTGTTGCAACAAAACATTTGATCATATTCCATCAGATCTCACCTGTCACATGTGCCAAAGTATAACTTCACTTTCCATTACAGTGCCTGTATATAGTCCAGCACAATATCAACATTGTGAAGTGCACTTCCACAAACATTTCTACAGCAAAAAGAGATCAAATTTCTTCACGGGGTTTACAATACTATTCAGGTTTTCATCACACGATGTTTGTCTTGTATGGGAGTCCTAGTGTACTGCATATCGTGCTTGAAAAAGGGAACAGGGAGAAGGGGAAGATAAGGAAGATGATGGCGAGGTGAGTTGCAGTCTTGTGTTAGACCATCATAGCAGCAATAGTTGCGGGCACAGATCAGCAAGATTTCCCTAAATCGCTCCAGGCAAATGACGAGATGGATCCTATGAAAGGGCACGGCCGACTTCCTTCCCCATCCTTCCCTAAACTGATGAGACCGATGACCTCGCAGTTTGGTCTCTTCCCTCAAAACAGCCCAGCCAGCACAGATCAGTGGAAGATGTCATGGAAGGTCTTAGAACATCACTGAGACCCTAATGACAAGTAACAGACATAAGAAATAAATGAATACACCTTTGGTTGTTGTTACCCATGCCCTGGCTCCAACTCAAACCATTAATGTTTGCTTGACTGTGATATTCCTGTGGTGCTGCTTGTGAGTGGATGACTGTAACTGAGGTATTGTCAGAGGTGTTAGTCATCAGAAATGGCATATTAGTCAAATGCTGATTTCTCTCTTGTCATGCTGATAAATGGCAAAAATGTTTAAGGAAATTTTGTTCAAATATGTGGCCTGTCCTCAGTGTAAGCTGTGCAGGGTTCAGCAAACGTCTGCAGTATGCAGATGATTTGGCTTTCCATCCATGCTTGTCACATATCTGGCAGAGTCGTGAATTTCTATGTATCCTGTGTTGACATGACAAATATTAAGGGGTAGTAACGTGCATTTTTAAAGCTATACAAATTCACCCCAAGGGTGACTATGGGAATGGAAGTTGCCTGAGTATTGGGAACTTCGGATACAATATCAACCTGTGTGATTGATGAATCTCTGGAATGTCAGAATTCTACCCCCTACTGCAAACTGAATTTTAAAGAATTTTGTTGAAGGAAGCACTATCAGCAGAATGCCTGGCTCAAGATACTGAGCACACAGCAGGATAACACATAGCTTGACTGTAAGAGCCAACTAATCCCTCCCCTAGATACGAAGCAGTTGTAGTGAGTGACCAACTTCCCAGTTCCAATGATGCAGTTAGTTGAGGGCCAAGGAAAGCTGTACTGCACGCACAATGATCCACTATAAAACGGGAACGCAGTGAGGAAATGTTACACTGGCTGGCAGCCACAGAGCTACATCTGAATGCAATGTGGAAAAATGTATTTTTTCACAGATAAGTTGTCTTACCAAGACCAAACAGTAGTTTAGCAGCCGTGAGGGTCCAGACATAAGGGCAAATAAGTGGTGACAACAGGTAGTACTAGCCGATTGTCAGTTTCCTGGGGGCGTTGGTTTCCCCCGTAGGGGGCGTTGGTTTCCCCCGTAGGGGGCGTTGGTTTCCCCCGTAGGGGGCGTTGGTTTCCCCCGTAGGGGGCGTTGGTTTCCTCCGTAGGGGGCGTTGGTTTCCTGTGAGAGGAGCATGAGTGCTTCCTCAGTAGAGGGCCGTATGCCCACATTTTGAAGAAAGTGGTGCTGCATTTAGTGTGAATGATATATTGTGGAGGGGATCTCATGCTACAGGAAGAATATTCACTTGTGTATAGGTCTGCTCATTCAACTGCAGCTGTCCAAGATAGACATTAATGTAATGGACTTGCTGTGAGAGACTGCTCACATGAACACAATGGAAATTATGAGTGTGTAAGTAGCAGGAACACACAGAGAACTGGCTGTGAAACACACCATTTATGGCTGATGCTCTTTTGGACTGCTTTCTTTGAAGCCTCGGTGGGGTTGCCTCTTCTGACAAATGGGTCCAATGCCTCACAGATTCATTGCCAGGGTGAATGACTGAAGTCAGAAATAATGGGGCATTCTAGATAAAATGTTATGGACTGAGAACATTTTACTTTCTTTCCTTGTTCTGCTGTGCACTGTTCTGCCAGTGACAGCGAGCACAAAATCTCTTGGTGACGAAAAAATATCACAGATGAGAGAAGGAAATTTGAGCTAGTTCTAGTTGGCATTATCCTTGTACCTGAAATAAATTTATTTTAATTTAATATTTTGAGTATTTCATTCTCTTTAGTTGCTCTCTGCCTACATACATGAAATGAATAAATCAAGAGTGCTCCTTTTTAGGGCTATTTTTTGTTATGTCAAATTCATCTCTCCCACTCTATTGCCACCCATCAGACTCGGCCAAAAATGTGCAAAATACATCTTCTCTCTCTCCCCCCCCCCTCTCTCTCTCTCAATCTCTCTCTCTCTCTCTCTCTCTCTCGCTCTCTCTCTCTCTCTCTCTCTCTCTCTCTCTCTCTCTCTCTCTCTCTCTCTCTCTCACGCACACACGCATAGGCAAATTACAATTTGGAAAGTCTCCCATGACCAAATAAGAAAGCAGGGCAGTAGGATAATTTGTAGTTTCTAAATGGTGTTTATATATAGAAATTGGTCTCTATGCTGCATTTATTTGATGGAGTACATGTGTTTCCTCATGCTGTATGTAGAATAAGAAACAATATGACATTTAATTTCTGTTGGACAAAACGTGTTTATTTCTTGTCTGAATCCTGGGCTACAGCAATGAACTTTGTCCACAGATTGTTCTTCCTTCATGTAATGGAGGAAAAATGCAACTGTGGACACTGCATCATGTAATTTCCCCATGCATCCTCCACAGACTGACTAAACACAGCTTTGTTAGAGGCCATCTGATCTCGACTGTCGGTCATTTGTCCCAATCAGTGCTACCTAACAATAGCAAGACCGTGCACTCAATTTGCTTACTAAATCACAATCTGTCTTACATCACTGCACCCTTCAGTAAGAGTGATAGATTTGGTGAGTGGGAAGTAACTATACTGCCACTCATTTCAGACATTTCATACTTGCAGAACTGCAGTGCGAAACGAGGGTGGTAGTGTGGGTCGGAGGGAGATAGGAGGGAAGTCAGTATGGAACTGATGTAGCAGAAAATCAGTTTGTAAAGTAAGCACCACTTGGTGTTAGGCTCATACTCACCCAGTTTATGGACTGCAGTTGTTCTTGTTGTTGTTATTGTCAGTCCGAATAGGGTTTGATGCAGTTCTCCACTCTGGTCTACCTTGTGCAAGCATCCTCGGCTCTCGGTAACCATTATTAAATTCATTATCATGTGTTTATATCTGGTAGGAGGCACACAGTAATGATTGTAACACAGTACCACATGGAATGACTTCAGTGCAGTCACCACCAGCAACTTCTGTGCAAATGACTGGTCAGAGAATTCTGTACTGCCTTCACAGAGTGAATAAAAGTACTTGTTTCTCATGAGGTACTGCAGTGCTGGAAGTTAAGCCGCATCCTGTTAGCAACTGACACAAGCTGAGTTCACTTTCAGAGGACTAATTCCAGACCACTGCTGTAGCCCCTCAATGAGCTATGGACATTTGTGGACTTGTTTAGTCAGATGTTTTTACCTATTTTTCCACTTTTTGTTTCCACTTTTTGTTTCCATTTTAATTTCTTGTATTTCCTTTGTTTTGACTGCCATTGGGACCCTAGTTGTTGGGCTGCCGCAGTCCAGTTACGCTCTTACTCAAGTCACTACTCGACAAAAAATTCTTATTTGCAGTTTCCTCTTTATTGGATGTGTTCACATTAGTCACATTGTGTTGCTGCTGTCATAATATCAGCTTCCATCCCTGTTAGCCATGACCACAGAGATATGCATGGCCAAAATACAAAGTTGCTTCAAAATTGTCCACAGCAACTGCTCTAACAGCTTCCCAATTAAATGCTCGAATATACCAAAATGGGATAATGATGCATTGCCTGTAGTTCTGTCAAACTGTGCTCTTACAGATTACTTTAAAGACTTCAGTTTTGAAATTTCCTTTCCCCTCCAAGTGATGTAGGACTTGCCTTATGCATGTCACGGAATCCAAATTTACACTGCAGTTGGATTTTGTGTAAATGTTACATTAGTTTCTTGTAAAAGTTGTAACAGCATTCCCTGACAGGAATGCCTGATGTTAAGTCATCAGTACTGAGTACCACACTTGTTGATGATAGTTTTGTTGGTTAAGCTGTGTATCCAAATTGGCATATAGTTCCTTTAGTTGCTGGATATAAAATTTTCCAGTTGTTTAAACTCCCACACCATTATGCTGGTTCTTCATGCTGTCATTGTTGTTCTCTGCAGTGTTACTATGAACATGTGCTAGGCTGTTACAGTTTTTGTGATTTATGATGCCATATATCATTGCTACCAATGTCACATAGTACACTTCAAGACACCTACACTATCTTCTTTGTAAATTAGATATACTTTTCTGCATATCACGTTAACACTGTCCACAGTATGAAGTGTCTTCCGCCTAGTCATTCACTATGAAACACACAAGTCTCACTTGTTCTGTGTGTACAGGTACAAATCAGTGAGGCTGATACACTGATGCCAGTTGCCACTGATGCATTTTTACAGGAGAATGCCATCAATAGCGATTTGGATGCCTACAGTGCTATATTTCAATCACATTGCAGTCTGCTGTAGCAGTGTGAACAACAAGAGCTATTCAGTGTAGTTTGGGGGCTAACTGAGCATGTGCTAATCAACACAAAATACATAGAAAATAACTATCCAAACCCTAACCAACAATGTACCTTGAACAATCTGCTTGCATCTGTAAGAAGCTCCCTAACAGGGTAGTGTGACTCAATTGAAATGAAAACTTATGTGCTGGCCACGCATGTTAAGTATCTGTGGGCATACCCTCGACACATTAAACCTCCTTACCTCTGGGGCAGCTATTAGCATGTTGGAATCCAAAATATGAACTTTGATGAAGAATTACTCTAACACAACAACACTCTGGAACAGGTTAGTATACCACTAAATAGACAAAGCTCATAAAATCATAATGTATTGTTGAGGCCAGTGTCCTCCAGTTTTGTAGGTATGCAGTCATTACAGTACTTGCAGATAGTTTAAAGTGTTTCGATCAGGATTCTCGGTATTCATGTGGCCCTTATGGCTTCCTATCAACATCACACTACTAATACAAAAGAATGTGAGTCACATAGTTGTACGCTGACACAACTCTGCTACATTACATGGCATGTCATTTGCGACGTGTGCTACGTGAACTGCTGTGGCTCAACACTTTGGGATCTGCTGGGTCTCAGTAACTTGAAATCCAATGGAGACACTATCAGAATTGTACATGACATAATTTCTCTATCTCCTAACTGTGACAGTCTGTAATTTTATAATGGTCTGTTATTCCTTTCCCCTTTCATGAGGGGTGTTCATTCCAGCAAACTAAGCTGTACCATTATTTCGGTCACTGGCAGTGTCCTTACACCAGCCTCCAAACACCAATGTTGCCTTGCATTTTGTGGGCACCTTTGTCCTTCTCTGTGACAGCGGCTGTAAATGGCAGCTGTAATGAATTCAGACAATTAAAATTAAAATATTTTGTGGTTCTTCACTTGGATCATTATGCAGTTTTCATCAATCTCACTTTTATAAAATTTTACATGTATGTACTTGCCACAGAACCTGATTCCTAATCTCCATCACTATTTTAGTTTAGCAACTTCTTGACATTAAAATGAGCATGTGCAGTGAGAAGACAACCACTGCCACATATCAAGATGTTTGATTTACACTCAAATTCTGTTGATGTAAAGTTATTCAGCTTCTTAATATTTTTGCAGATGCCGCAGAAGTTGAGGATGGAGGAGCTGTTGGCAGGTGAGATATTTGCTTTCTTCAGTAGCTTAATTACACATTAAAGTTATGACTTTAATATTTTATTATGTGGTGCTTTATTTTTCATCTTTTTCTTTGTCATTAATATTCCATTGGTGGTGTGCTAAATAATTTTTGTGAAACAGTTTTTAAAAACTCTATACTATAACTTAACACTGGATGTTAATTATGTCATACATAATTCATACTGAAAATTGGTGGTGTTATTGTAACTACGAAAGATTGGTTACAAATGTGCAGTTGCATTGAAAATGTGTACTTTGGTAGATTGTGAGGGAAATGTGCTCAAAGAGAAAAAAGACAAATTTTTAAGTACCAAATTGACATTTAGAAATTTGTCATTGTAATGTTAAGCAAACATTACAAATAGGCACACTACGATAAGTAGTAATGAATTTTGCCTCCTGACTCATGTGTGAAATAGCCTGACACATCTGGGTGCAACAGTTACTCTCAATCCCCCGCCTTCCAAGAGTGTTATTGACTACCCGGTGACAACATGCTACTGAGTACAAGGTGGCTGACTTGTTGGTGGCTTCACAACTTGTGTACTGCATTCTCGAGACCCATCTCATAATAATAATAATAATAAAGATTTTATTGTCTTTAGGCCAGTACAGCAATTGACAACGTCAAATGAAGTTACAATTTATAATACAGTGTGATAAGGTATTGACTACTTAAATATTTTAGCTTATATTACAATCAATGTACAGTGGGTCATCTGTTAGATTACTGCATTTTACAGTTGAAGAATTCATTGATATCATAGAATGGGTGGGCAATAAACCATTCATGCAGTCTTTCTTTGAATGTATGTTCAGGAAGATCCTGTATGGCATGTGGCAGCTTATTAAATAGCTTGTGCCCTGTGACTTCATAGCTATTTATTGATTTTGATAGTCTGTGGTAAGGCGTGTATATGTGTTTGATGCTTCTTGTGTTGTAACAATGTACATTTTCTCTACGTTTCACATCTTGTAGGTTCTTCTTCGTAAAGATTAAGACATTGTATATATAGAGGTTTATTACAGTCATAATTTTTTGTTTAGTAAATAAGGGTTTGCAGTGAGCCTTATGTGAAGAATTTGTAATTATCCTAATGGCTTTCTTCTGCAATAATAGGATGTCATGTATATGACTACAGTTACCCCACAAGATAATGCCATAGGATATTATACTCTGGAAAAATGCAAAATAAGATGATCTGATGTATGTTTCAGGTACACAATTTCTGAGTTGTCTCAATAAATAAATTACTCTAAATAGTTTACTACTAATATAGTTTACATGTTGGCCCCAGGATAACTTTTCGTCTAAATAAACTCCCAGGAATTTAACAGAACTAGGGTCATCAGATAGTGGCTTGTCTCTTAGAGTGAAGATTATCTGCTGAGTTTTATTTTCATTTAGCAGGAAACTATTTGCTCTGAACCAATATGCTGCATGAGTGAGTGTATTTTCAGCACAGGTTTTAAGATCATTAAGACTGTTACTGCTATGGAGAAAAGTCGTATCATCTGCATACAATACAGTGGTGGATCTAATAAACGAGGGGAGGTCATTGATCATTATCAGAAACAGGAAGGGCCCCAGTACAGATCCCTGAGGCACACCTACTCGAACATTTTCTATGTTTGACATTTCCTTACCAACACAAACTACCTGTTTACGGTTGTTGAGATAAGCTTTTAATAGTCTGAGACTGTTTTCTTTGATGCCGTAGAATTCTAGTTTCTCTAGTAGTGGCATGTGCTCAACACAGTCGAAGGCTTTGCTTAGGTCACAGAATGAGACCTGAGCAAAGCCTTTGTTCTCAAAAACTTTGAGGATGTAACTGACTACCGTGTTGATTGCATCAATGGTCGACAGATTCTTCCTAAACCCGTATTGTGTAGCATTAATTATTCCTAGATTCTCAAAGTGAGATGATAATTGTTGGTACATGATGCATTCTATTACCTTGGAGAATGTGGGTACTATTGAAATAGGCCTGTAGCTAGATGGAGAGTCTTTATCTCCCTTTTTGTATACTGGGACGATCCTAGACAGTTTTAACTCATCAGGAAAATATCCCTCAAGTAAGCACTTGTTTATACAATGGGTTAAGGGGTAGAGAATGCAGTCACACACTTTTTTTAGCAGGTTGGATGATATGCCATATATATCTAAGCTATCAGATGATTTCAGTTGTTTTATGACCCCTTGTACATATCTAGGCGATACTTCGGAGAAGGTTACCATGCTTGTATTTAGTGACTGTCTACCCCAATTTTGGGAGAGTAACTCTGATGGACTAATGTCTGGTTTGATAATTGTGTCTTCTATTTCTTTCACTGAATTAATAAAAAACTCATTGAGTGTTTGTGGTGGGATATTAATTTTGTCTTTTTTAGTATCTCTGGCAGCACTGTTAATTACTTTCCACGCAGTTTTGCATTTATTGGTGGAATTATGTATGCTGTTGGCATTGTAGGTTTTTTTGGCTTGCAGGATGGCTTTTTTGTATTCATTCCTGCATTCCACATAGGCTGATTTGGCACAGTCAGACTTCATACTATTGTATATATTGTACAGTAACAAAACTTGTTTCTTTAGATCTGTCAGCTGTTTAGTGTACCATATATTTTGTCTGTTTTGAGATCTGGATTTGTGGCTGCTGTCCATTATTTTTATTTTCTTTATGGGAATACTATGGTTAAATAGGGTCAAGAATGCATTAAAAAATCTATCAAATATTATTTTGGCTGGCAGATCATTACTTGATGTGTAATGTCCATCAACACTACAATGGCCAAACCAGTCTCTGTCAGCAAGGGAATTACGAAATGTTTTAATTTTATCCTCAGTTATGGGTCTGGTAATCACAACTGTTGGGACAGGTCTGTTTGCATTGCACCTATTGAGGGGAATTTTACTTGCATAATTTAGAGATACGGAGTCATGGTCAGAGAATGGGAACACTACAACTTCGCATGTGTTTTCAGTGGTCTTGAAGTTTACAAAGATGTTATCTAAACATGCTTTGTTTCTTGTGGGCCTGTTATTAACATGATGTAAATTGTATTGTCTTAGCAAGTTTTCCAGATCTGCAACACTACCCTTACATTTAGTAACATCAAAATCAGCATTCAAATCACCTCCTATTGCAATATCATAATGTAGCCATTTAATACTACTTAATTCACTCAATAGCATGTCCATTTTTTCTAAAATATGTTAATGCTTCCCTTTGGTGATCTGTACATGGATACTACTATTAGCTTATGACTATTAATGATTGTACCCGTAACTTCAAAGTGCTGTTCATCACACAAGGAATTTAGGTCTAGTTTGGTTATTGTACAATTGAGTGACTGGTTGGAATAAATTGCCACACCACCTCTGATGTGCTTTTTCCTACAGTAGCTATTTACTATACTAAAATTGTCAAATTTGGCAACTGCAAGTTCATTCTCATTAGCCCAGTGTTCACTCAGACAAAAAATATCAAACTGGTTATCAAGTCCAAACTCATTTATGATAAGTTCTTTATCTTTCAGTCCTTGAACGTTAAGGTAACATATTTTAAGATCCATGCTCTTATTGCTAACACACTGAACACTATGGTGATTGGTTTTCAAACGTTTTTCAGGGCTTATCTTTTGGATTTCTGCCTCTTGTTGCCTTTTACTAAAAAATTGTTCACTTGGAGTGGTAGCACATCTACTGTTGTATACCTACTCTTCCCTCCTTGTGATGATATTGTAGATGAAGCTGCTACTAGAGGAGTTGATGTAACTGCTGTTATGGTGTCTGGAGGCACTGTTGTGGCACCTGGTGACTGAGGAGATAAGGTGGTTGCTTCTTCTTCTCCTGCTGTTGAATCTTGCTGGTGAAGTGTGATAGGTACTGCTGCTGCTGCTGTAGGCATTTTTGTGGCAACTGGTGACAGTGGAGATTTGGATGTTGCTTCATCTTCTGCTGCTGTTGAATCCTGTTGATGAAGTGTGGTAGGTATTGCTGCTGCAGCATTTGTTATGTGTGTAGGTACAATTGCTGCTTCCACCTCTACTTCTACTGCTGCAATAGAAGTAAACATTTCTTCAGGCTCTGCTTGCGTCAAGCAAGGAACTGGAAGAGCAGCAATTACTTCTTGGTTGTCAGATGCTTTCAGTATCATGCTGATGTTTTGGCACAGAATCTTCTTGCCTCTGTTATTAAGGTGCATGCCATGTCTCGTGTAACAGTCTCTTTGCAAGGAGTCTATACTTATAAAATATGCATTTTGGTAGGCCCTGCAAATCTTTGAGTATTGCCTGTTTGCTTTTATGATTTCCACGTTCACACATGACCATTCCGAAAGGTCATGCCTATGTGGAATTCCGACTACAAAAACTGATTTCTCTCCTGTTGAATTTAGTATTGCTTTAAGGTTTCGTGTTGCACTGTGGAGGTCGTTTTTATATACATTATTGGCTCCTGCTATGACGACAATATGACGATCATTTTCAGTTTCTATGTTTCTAACGAGTTCTTGGATGGGTGCACCTGGTTTGACAACACTAGTTGCTTGTATACAATGACTGTAACGTAGTATTTTTGCGATCTCACGCCCATGGCTATCAGAGAATATTTTCACTTTGAGTTTGTCTTCACGTTTATTGCGGAAGTTTCTGCTCATGTGCTTGTCACTATATAGATTCGGCGTGTTGTTGTCGTCACAGTTTTCCGTGGATTCCACATTTATGTCTGAATCTAGTGCATGAAAACGGTTTTTTGTTACCACAGTAATTCTACAGTCACTGAATTTCACACGACCAACCCTTTTTGGCCTAGTAAACATATGTTGCCTTGTTGTTTCTGCCTTTAGGCCTATATCCACTTCAGAGCACTCATTTATTGTAGGTAGGACACTGAAACTGCTTTTATTGCCGCGGTTCGTTCCATTCGTTGTATTTATCACCTTTTCGCTTCTTTCTTCCGTGATCATGCTAGTCCTGTGCTCCCAGTTCCGTGTTTTACTTGCTTTGGCGATCGGGATATTACGCGCCTTTTTCAGTTCGGCATTTTCATTTTCTAAATGCGCAATGTCCCGCCTTAGTACATCTACAATTAATTGCAGGCTTGATACACGTTCATTTAGCTTCACTATTTCACTGTTATAATTTATGTACGTTCCGTTTTTCACCACACAACTATAACTTTTGTTCACTTTCTCACTATAAACAACTGTACCGGACGCCATGATGACGTAACTCAGACTCCTCTCGCCCCCTCTACTCCCATACCAGCTTCCCTAATTTGAAAATTTTGGAGTTCCCCTTAACTTAAGTTTCACAATCCTTCCCTCAGTACTAGCCACCCCTACACTGCCCTTTCCCATGCCTAGCTCTGTACCTGTACCTGTACCTGTACCTGTACCTGTACCTGTACCTGTACCTGTACCTGTACCTGTACCTGTACCTGTACCTGTACCTCCTATGTTACACCCTCTGCCACCCCATCCCCTCTATGACATTTGCATTAAATCTGTCCACCACAACTCCTCACACAGTTGGCCTGCAGGTTTATGACAATTTATCTGGTTGGCAGAGGGACAGAACGCAACAATGTTATTCCAGGCTTAGCCTTTTACTGCTTATTTCCAGATTAACCCTTTCATGGCCAATCGAACGTCTTAGGCTGATGCATAACACTGTAGTGTTTCCTACAAGTTAAAAAACTCAGACTATACATACTGGAGACTTAAATCATCATAAATAATATAATTTGTTTTGCTGTTCACTTCAGTCTGTTGGGATAACTTTCTGGATCCACAACTGTAGAAATCACGTGGTTTTGTAGCAAAGAGCCATGTTCAAAGTGTATTTTCACCCCAAAGGAAGTATGTCAAGATCATTGAACAGAGAGCAGAGAAGATGAAATCTGAGGGTGCAAGATCAGATGAAAAGGGTGGGTGCAAAATGACTTCTCAACCCAGTTGTTCTATAGTGTTTGTTGCCAGTCTAGCAGAATGCTGGTGACTGTTACTGTGGAATAGCACCACTTCACACAGTCTTCCTGGATGTTTTTCTGGGACTATATCTGCAAGATGTCTGTTGTTGACAATAAATACCAACAGGAAAGTTACACCTCACAGTACACCACATGGTCACCTACATCTACATCTACATGATTACTCTGCAGTTCACATTTAAGTGCTTGGCAAAGGGTTCATCCAACCACAATCATACTATCTCTCTACCATTTCACTCCCGAACAGCGCATGGCATAAATGAACACCTAAACCTTTCTGTTGGAGCTCTGATTTCTCTTATTTTATTTTGATGATCATTCCTACCTATGTAGATTGGTCTCAACAAAATATTTTCGCTTTCAGAAGAGAAAGTTGGTAATTGAAAATTCATAAATATATTTCGCCGCATTCTATTATGTGATAATACAAAACGAGCTGCCCTTTTTTGCACCCTTTCGATGTCCTCCATCAATCCCACCTGGTAAGGCTCCCACACCCTGCAGCAATATTCTAACACCGGGCCTCTGCACAATATCCATAACATTATCTTGTGTGGATGCTCAAATGTCTATGTGGCACTGCTGCTCTGTTTGGACTAAAGCATTCCTTTCCGTTCTTTCTCTTACATTAGCATAAAAACAAAATTTCTAGTCATCAGTAACAATACAGGTTAGAAATGGTCAGTGGTATTCACCCACTAATCAAGAACAAGCAAGAGGGTAATGTACATACGGCCAACCACTGATTTATATGGTTTGGCATGTGGTACCCGTACGATTTATTGTTGAACCTTCTCCTTTGTATTCAAATGCTGCACAGTGACGGAATGGTCATACTTCATCACATTTTCTGGTTCTTGAGTGCAATGATGTGCATCATCGTGGATTAATGCATCCAGATGATCTTCATCAAATGCTGAAGGTCTTTCTGAAAATGGAGGGTCAATAATGTCAAAACAATCATCCTTTAAATTAGAAAATCTTTCCTTGCCATGCTCTGTCCCATGGCATTATCCCCATACACGGTGAAAACGTTACCATTGAAACCACATATTCATAAACATCACTGTTCTCATTTTGCCCACTTAGCCATTTTAAATTAAAATGTAGCAGTGCTTTGTGTCAACATAATATTCATAGAATGACAATTTACCTAAAAGAATGTGTCCACATTAAGTGAGAACAAGGTAGTGTACTTCGTAATAATGGTGGAAAAGACAACTGTATCCTTTGATCCCTAGGCATATGAACTTGTCTTAGATCACATGTAATGCCCCCAACAACACAAAACACAATGGTGGGAAAGGCTGACTTAAAGCATACATTGTGTGCTCACTCTTACATTATTGGTATCGGCTGCATAAGTAACAATAACACAGTGCACAGTGTTCACTTAAGACGTCTCTCTGTTTTTGCTCCCAACATTTAATGCTCTAATGATGTACCAACATCATAATGCATTGATGGTGGGTGGTTTGAATAAAAAATATGTACAAATGAAATGAGCTTCGTGACAAGGCTGAAGATATATCGGTACATAGGACACTGCATAGAACTGTATGGAACATTGTAGATGTAACTGTAGATGTGCTCCAAGTGTGGGGGGCCCTCGATATTGATGTTTTATATTAATGACATCACAGACATTCTTCTCCTTTTTGTTTTTCTGTTTGGGGTATCTAATGACCACATACTAATTTCAATGCTTCCTCCTCTGTTCTTCTTCCAGGTTTCCTTCGTCTTCACTATCTATCCTTTTTTCTTCCTCAGACCATTCTGACCCTGTCTTCCTCTTCTTCTTCCTGCCTTGGAATGCTTCCATTTGCAACACTTTCTTCTTGAAATCCTATCATTCTGCTGGGTCTTTTTCTTGTATTTCTTTCCAAATCTTTCCTAACTACTTGAATCTGTCCTGTTGTTGACATCTTGTCCCAAAGATGCTTAACAATCTGTTTGGTTAACTTGTTGCTGTTCACTCTGTATAAATGTCCAAAAAATAATAGTCAGCTCTTCTGCAGCATTTCAATTCTTTTTCCTATGCTGCAATATACTTCATTACTTCTTAATAATCATACTCATGGATTTCCTAGCAGCCTGAGTATTTTTCAAATGATTCTTAATTCTAGGACTTGAAGATTGTATAATTCATAATTCAACATTAAACATTCACTTGCACAGAGACATTCTGGATTTACTAGTGTGCTGTAGTGCTGTATTTTCATATTTTTAGACACACACATCTTGTTGTAAATGTTCATGTTTATATCATATGCTTTCTCCATTTTACATACTATTTTGTCTACAGCAAATATTTTTGAAGCCATTGCCTTGAATCTTTCCTCCCAAATATTTAAATTTATAAACCCTCTTTATCAGTTCATTATCTTTTACTAGGATTTCTGGGTCATTTTTTTATGTTTGCCCTAAAAATTTTTTTCTACAGAAACTTTTGAAGCTGCTTTGTTAGGTATTCCTTCTAAGTGGTTGATTTGCATTTCTGAATTTGTTATATTTTTATAAAGAATGGCATAATCATTTGCAAATACTAGACACTGAAGTTCAGTATCTCTCTTTCCTGAAGTCTCCAGTCTCATTGTGACAGCTTATGTTCTTTGCCTTTTGTTTCAATTATCTTACTATTTCCTCTAAGATGCTATTGAGGTGGCGTGGAAACATGTTGTCACCCTGCATTTCACCTGTTATTTTGAGTGCCTTAGGTGTTTCACACCAAAACTTTACTTATGCTTCAGTGTGTGGGTGTTTCACGAATAAGGTTTGCTAGTTTAGTGTAATGCCAAGTTCTCGAGTCACTTTACCCACTGTTTACCTGTCAATCAAATGCCTTTCTAAAACCTGTAAATGTTAAAACTATGTCTTAAAATTCGTATGGACTAAAAGTTGAAATTCTGTTCTGAGCCAGATTTGATCTTTCTAAATCCACTCTGATATTCTCCCAAATGGCTGTCAAGTGTTACTTCTACCTTGTTTAGTAATATTGTAAAAAATATAATACAGCCCACTGGCAACAGATATATACCTGTGCAATTATTTAGATAATGCCTATGATTTTTTTGTGCACAGGATGAATAGGAGACACTTTCCAGTCTACTGGAATCTTTTCAGTTTCTCATATTTCTTCAAATATAATCTGAAGGTTAGTTGTCATTTCTGCTTGACACCAGTTATGGTTGAGATGATTTTATTTCTTCTCCACTGACTTTGCTGTTTTTCAGGGTTTTTGTTTGTTTGTTTGTTTGTTTGCTGTAGGTGGTAGACCTGCTTCCATGTTTTCATCAAATATCTAGAAATTCTAGCTAACAATTCTGTTATCTACAGTTCAAGAATTGATCATAGTACTTTCTTAGTAATTTACATGAGTGGTTATTCCTTAGACCTATTTTACCATTTTCGTCACTGATGTAAATACATTGGAGCACGATAGCCCTTTTTGAATAAAACCATGACTGTATGTATGAGAGCATTTTTTCTGCTGTAGTACACAGTGATTCTTTTTTATCGCTAATTATGATACTCGTGTCATCTGCAAATAGTAGAATTTTGACTGGGCTGTCTGGAGCCTGTATGTCATTGATAAAAACTAGAAATTACAATGGGCCCAGAATGCTGCCCTGAGAAACAACTATTTAAATTTGTTTTGGTTCAGATGTTGTTGTTGTTGTGGTCTTCAGTCCTGAGACTGGTTTGATGCAGCTCTCCATGCTACTCTATCCTGTGCAAGCTTTTTCATCTCCCAGTACCTACTGCAACCTACATCCTTCTGAATCTGCTTAGTGTATTCATCTCTTGGTCTCCCTCTACGATTTTTACCCTCCACGCTGCCCTCCAATACTAAATTGGTGATCCCTTGATGCCTCAGAACATGTCCTACCAACCGATCCCTTCTTCTGGTCAAGTTGTGCCACAAACTTCTCTTCTCCCCCATCCTATTCAATACTTCCTCATTAGTTATGTGATCTACCCATCTAATCTTCAGCATTCTTCTGTAGCACCACATTTTGAAAGCTTCTATTCTCTTCTTGTCCAAACTATTTATCGTCCATGTTTCACTTCCATACATGGCTACACTCCATACGAATACTTTCAGAAATGACTTCCTGACACTTAAATCAATACTGGATGTTAACAAATTTCTCTTCTTCAGAAACGCTTTCCTTGCCATTGCCAGCCTACATTTTATATCCTCTCTACTTCGACCATCATCAGTTATTTTGCTCCCCAAATAGCAAAACTCCTTTACTACTTTAAGTGCCTCATTTCCTAATCTAATTCCCTCAGCGTCACTCGACTTAATTAGACTACATTCCATTACCCTTGTTTTGCTTTTGTTGATGTTCATCTTATATCCTCCTTTCAAGACACTGTCCATTCCATTCAACTGCTCTTCCAAGTCCTTGGCTGTCTCTGACAGAATTACAATGTCATCGGCGAACCTCAAAGTTTTTATTTCTTCTCCATGCATTTTAATACCTACTCCGAATTTTTCTTTTGTTTCCTTTACTGCTTGCTCAATATACAGATTGAACAACATCGGGGAGAGGCTACAACCCTGTCTTACTCCCTTCCCAACCACTGCTTCCCTTTCATGTCCCTCGACTCTTATAACTGCCATCTGGTTTCTGTACAAATTGTAAATAGCCTTTCGCTCCCTGTATTTTACCCCTGCCACCTTTAGAATTTGAAAGAGAGTATTCCAGTCAACATTGTCAAAAGCTTTCTCTAAGTCTACAAATGCTAGAAACGTAGGTTTGCCTTTCCTTAATCTTTCTTCTAAGATAAGTCGTAAGGTCAGTATTGCCTCACGTGTTCCAGTGTTTCTACGGAATCCAAACTGATCTTCCCCGAGGTTGGCTTCTACTAGTTTTTCCATTCGTCTGTAAAGAATTCGTGTTAGTATTTTGCAGCTGTGACTTATTAAGCTGATAGTTCGGTAACTTTCACATCTGTCAACACCTGCTTTCTTTGGGATTGGAATTATTATATTCTTCTTGAAGTCTGAGGGTATTTCGCCTGTTTCATACATCTTGCTCACCAGATGGTAGAGTTTTGTCAGGACTGGCTCTCCCACGGCCGTCAGTAGTTCCAATGGAATATTGTCTACTCCGGGGGCCTTGTTTCGACTCAGGTCTTTCAGTGCTCTGTCAAACTCTTCACGCAGTATCATATCTCCCATTTCATCTTCATCTACATCCTCTTCCATTTCCATAATATTGTCCTCAAGTACATCGCCCTTGTATAGACCCTCTATATACTCCTTCCACCTTTCTGCTTTCCCTTCTTTGCTTAGAACTGGGTTTCCATCTGAGCTCTTGATATTCATACAAGTCGTTCTCTTATCTCCAAAGGTCTCTTTAATTTTCCTGTAGGCGGTATCTATCTTACCCCTAGTGAGATAGGCCTCTACATCCTTACATTTGTCCTCTAGCCATCCCTGCTTAGCCATTTTGCACTTCCTGTCGATCTCATTTTTGAGATGTTTGTATTCCTTTTTGCCTGTTTCACTTACTGCATTTTTATATTTTCTCCTTTCATCAATTAAATTCAATATTTCTTCTGTTACCCAAGGATTTCTACTAGCCCTCGTCTTTTTACCTACTTGATCCTCTGCTGCCTTCACTACTTCATCCCTCAAAGCTACCCATTCTTCTTCTACTGTATTTATTTCCCCCATTCCTGTCAATTGCTCCCTTATGCTCTCCCTGAATCTCTGTACAACCTCCAGTTCTTTTAGTTTATCCAGGTCCCATCTCCTTAAATTCCCACCTTTTTGCAGTTTCTTCAGTTTTAATCTACAGGTCATAACCAATAGATTGTGGTCAGAGTCCACATCTGCCCCTGGAAATGTCTTACAATTTAAAACCTGGTTCCTAAATCTCTGTCTTACCATTATATAATCTATCTGATACCTTTTAGTATCTCCAGGGTTCTTCCATGTATACAACCTTCTTTCATGATTCTTAAACCAAGTGTTAGTTATGATTATGTTGTGCTCTGTGCAAAATTCTACCAGGCGGCTTCCTCTTTCATTTCTGTCCCCCAATCCATATTCACCTACTATGTTTCCTTCTCTCCCTTTTCCTACACTCGAATTCCAGTCACCCATGACTATTAAATTTTCGTCTCCCTTCACAAACTGAATAATTTCTTTTATTTCATCATACATTTCTTCAATTTCTTCGTCATCTGCAGAGCTAGTTGGCATATAAACTTGTACTACTGTAGTAGGTGTGGGCTTCGTATCTATCTTGGCCACAATAATGCGTTCACTATGCTGTTTGTAGTAGCTTACCCGCATTCCTATTTTCCTATTCATTATTAAACCTACTCCTGCATTACCCCTATTTGATTTTGTGTTTATAAACCTGTAGTCACCTGACCAGAAGTCTTGTTCCTCCTGCCACCGAACTTCACTAATTCCCACTATATCTAACTTTAACCTATCCATTTCCCTTTTTAAATTCTCTAACCTACCTGCCCGATTAAGGGATCTGACATTCCACGCTCCGATCCGTAGAACGCCAGTTTTCTTTCTCCTGATAACGACATCCTCTTGAGTAGTCCCCGCCCGGAGATCCGAATGGGGGACTATTTTACCTCCGGAATATTTTACCCAAGAGGACGCCATCATCATGTAATCATACAGTAAAGCTGCATGCCCTCGGGAAAAATTACGGCTGTAGTTTCCCCTTGCTTTCAGCCGTTCGCAGTACCAGCACAGCAAGGCCGTTTTGGTTATTGTTACAAGGCCACATCAGTCAATCATCCAGACTGTTGCCCTTGCAACTACTGAAAAGGCTGCTGCCCCTCTTCAGGAACCACACGTTTGTCTGGCCTCTCAACAGATACCCCTCCGTTGTGGTTGCACCTACGGTACGGCTATCTGTATCGCTGAGGCACGCAAGCCTCCCCACCAACGGCAAGGTCCATGGTTCATGGGGGGGGTTGGTTCAGATATGGGTTTAAAATTGTGAAGATTCTTGGATGACCTCAGCTCAACAACTTGTGACCTTTAACGGTACTCCTGATGCATATTGCTTCAAGTTTCCCTAGTAATATTACATTGTTCACAGTATTGAAGGCTTTGGCTAAATCTAGATTAATTCCAACAACCTGTTTATTTGAGTCAAAATTTCTTACTATTTCTGTGCAATATGGCTGTTTCTGTACTGTGCCATGTTGACTGTTATTTATTAGTTTATGTTTTTCTAGATATTTTGTAACCCTGATTTTCATACATTCCTCAAGTATGGGAGGAGAGATATAGGTTGGTAATTTTCTATTTTATATCTGTCACCATTTTTGTATAGAGGTATCACTTTATAGATTTTTAGTTTTTCTGGAAATATCTCTTCACTAAGGGACAAGTTTGCTATGTGCACTATAGGTTCGACAACACGTGGAGCAATTTTTTAATTATTGATACAGGTACATCATCCAAACCAGAGGACAATTTGGATTTCAAGCATTTAATGACTTTTAGAACTTAATGCTCGTCTGATGGGATTGCCATCATGCTGGTATTTACCATTGGAGACATCACTGTTAATTGTTGCTTAAAGTAAGGGGAATATTAACAAAATAATTGTTTACATTGTTTGCCATGGCGTTTTTTCTATGGGGATATTTTCGTTATTTTTAAGCTGGATTTCCTGTTCTTTAGTTTGACCCAAATTTTTTTTCTTTTTTTTTTTTTTTAACTCATCATTCTGGACTTGTTACTAGCCTGCCTTATTAATCTATCATTACTTAATAATTTTGCTTTTGATATTACTTTGCAGTAAGTCTGTTTGTATGTTCTCACATACTCAACAGACTGCTTGCTGATCATGACACGTTTTTAACTTTAAACTTGGTAATTTCGTGGTTTCACTTGACGTTTTAATTCCGGGTGTACTCCAGGTCCCTTTGGATCCAGATGATCTGTAACTCAAAAGCTTTTTTGGGAAGCACATTTCAAAGTATGCCATAAAAGTGGAAGCAAATGTATTGTAAGCATCATTTGTGTTTGTTTGTGCCAAGACCTCTGGCCAAACTGCATTTTTAACATTATTTTTGAACTGATTACAATTTTCAGTAGAGAAAAATCATTTGTACTCCTTTTTATTTTCCCCTCCTTGGGAGTTGCAGTGAGATTAAAGGTTAGTGCACTATGATCTGATAATCCTATATTCACATTTGTAACTGCAACTTCATGTGTGACCACATTTGAGAAGATGTTATTTATTAGGCTTTCACTGGAATCTGTTGTTCTAGTGGGAGCTGATACGTGAGGAAACAAGTTGAAGCTTTTAGTAGTCTAAAAACTTGTATTTTACTGAACTCTGGACCAATAGATTAATATTAAAGTCACCACAAAGAATTATGGCAGAGTTCTCATTTGAGAAAAATGTCGACCATTTCTTCCAAATTCTTAAGAGAGACTTCAGTATCTCCAGAGGGTGATCTGCAAATTGCTGCAACAATTACTTTTTTTTCTATGATTAATGGTTTAGCCTCATATCTTAACTTAAATTTAAGCTTGGGATTTAGATAAATGCATACACCACCACCTTTGACATTTTGCCTATAGTACTGACTGGCAAGTTTGTAATATGTGTGACCAAAATGACTTAAACTATATCTGTACATTGGATAAGGCTCAGTCACAACTTCTGTGCATGTCTATGACAGGAGGTGTGGGCAGCCTATCAAGTTAGGCTGTGGTCTCCTGATCTCACATTTTGTGCTCGCTTACTCAGTTGTGCAGGACTCTGACACTTGTCTCACTCCTCTGTCAACACAGCTTCCCTTTCATGTCGTTTGTCTCCTAACACTGCAGTCAGGTGTCATGTGGTGTAACTATTTAATACAATGATGTATTATATTCTGTACCTTATCTTCTATACTTCTTCTCAAACTCTGTTATAATTACTTTAAAATTGAAAATTGATGCCTTTGACGCATCACATTTATATAAATAATTTACTATGTCACTTTTGACTTAACAAATTATTTATTCCCTTCATCATCACACTCGTGAACTACACTAAAAGATCACCTTCATTCAGTATAAAAGAGACACTCACAATAATTTTGAAAGTTCCTCTTCTGTGTCTCACAACATACATCAGTTGTTGAAATAACTCCTTTGGCAGCCTATTGCTTTACAGGACAGTGTGGTGACCCCACAGAATACTTATTTTAACACATGTAGTTTGGCACCCAAAGCTGCTGCGATAGCTGTACAGTGCTGAAGGTGCATATTGTCCCCTGATGTAAGTCACCACACACAAAATAGAAATAACACTAATGAACAATATCTGTACATTTATGTTTGACATGTTGTTTTCTATTGCTCTTATCATAATGTGTACACAAAACATATTTCAAAATGGCATTCATTGATAAGAAGTCATTGATATGTGCATGTCTCCTCTGGAGTGGTACGTACAAGCACAGTCTGTGAACATGGTGCCCAGTGAACACAGTCCAAAGTTTTTTTAAATTTTTTTTCCTATATGCCATGAATGTGGATTTCTTTTTGTAACTATGGCTTCTGAGATTGGTTATAGCCTCAGTACATCATTGTCCATGATAAAATACGCAAATTTACCCTCAATTGCAGCCATAATTTAAGAGAATGTCACTAAAGTGAACATAAAGTACTTGAAAGATGTTTTCCTCTCTGTGTGTACAATAGTATCCAGTGCAGAACCACAGCGGCTGCGGCCACCCGAGCCTGGAACCAGTACTGGGGCTGAGGACATACGTGCAATGAGGTCACCTGGTGAGTAAGAGTAAATTTACACGTAATTGCAGCCTTAACTAAAGCAGTACATAAAGTACTTAAAAGACGTTTTACTCTCTGTGTGTACAATAGTAGGAAGTGCAGAACAGCAGCAGCTACGGTCACCAGAGGCTGGACCCAGTACTGCAGGTGCAGCGAAGTCACCTGGTGAGTAAGAGTAAGAGCCCACTGTGGCAGGCTTACATTCCTGCTCTGTACACTAGAGAATCAAATGTATCTGGACACCTATTAGTGGACATTAAGATTTTGTGTTCTCCTTTATGAGGACTTGAACTCTTCTGGGGACACTTTGACATTTCGAAATCTCTGTGGGTGGATGCCAGCCCATTCTTCCTTGATTGCTGATACCAGACAAGGTAGAAATATTGGACACAAGGTATGGAGTGAAAATGCCATTTATAACTAATCCCTAAGACGATCCACTGGTTTCAGGTTGGAACATTGGCAGGCAAGCCTTCTTCAGGAATGCCACTGGTTATAAGCCTTTGCCTAACAATGCTGATCCATGAGAGGTACAAGTGCTGAGCTGATCAAATCGGTCGTTGTCTGTGAACTGTTCCTCTGCTGTGTATAGTACACAATACTGTCAAATATGTACTTACCCTTCCGCATTTATCATATCCTGAAGTACAATAAGGGGAGAACAAGTTAAAGAGGAGAAATTGCATATTGTTACACTGCCTGCTCTGCACTGCATTGTTGGCAGTAGAGGTAATGGCGGATAATGTTCACTGAGTTGTCACTCTATCCAAATTCTTCCGTCAGATATCCACGGTGTATAGCACTGTTTGTCACTCCAAATCTCGTTTCCACTCATCCACTCAACAGCAGTCATGGGTTTTTATGCTACAGTCAGTGTGACTTTATGTTGAACAGAAATGTTGTTTCCAGAAGCTGCTCAGCCATTGTAACCAGTTTTTCTAACTCCCTGTACACAGCCATTTCCTTAGCGGGCTCCTAGCTGCACTTCAAAACTGAAGAGTGACTGCAGCAGCTAACTGCAAGCTGGTTTTTACTATTTCCTACCACAATGATAGAAGCACTTGTCCATCAGCATACTGTGTGTGCCTGGACTTCATGTAGCATTGGTTGTTCCTTCACATTTTCACTTAACTGTCACATCACTGACAGCTGACTAGGGCAAGTTTGGAAGGGCTGAAATGCATCCCCGTGTTAATTATTCAGGTGTAATGCAAAGAAAAGTCCATGTTCAGTGTACTCAGATCCCTGGCTGATAAATTCTGCTTACAAAACAGTATTACCTGCCACTTCCTATAACATATATGACGGCAGTATCTGTTGCCAAAAGAACAATTGCCATGGATAACCATGCAGCTTTCCTAGAAATGAAATGATAATGAAATGGATGGAGCGTCTGCCATGTAAGCAGGAGATCCCGGGTTCGAGTCCCGGTCGGGGCACACATTTTCAACATTTCCCCAATGAAGTACATCACCGCCTGTTTGCAGCTAGGGTGTCCATTTAATTATCATTTCACTTCCTATAATAGTAGCTCCACCTCTCATTGAATTAAAATGCTCAGTTGCCCGTTACATAAGGGTGCCCAGGTATTTTGATTGGATAGTGGGTTTATAGTTCTTATCTATGTGATTTCTGCAACCCCTTAGTCAGTCCACCATACACAATTGAATTAGAATCCAGAAATCACAATATATTTTATTATATTTATGTTTTTGAATATTGAGGACTTTGATTTGAGGCGAGTATTTACTGACTTACAGAAACACAAAGTTTGCCTATATAGCTGTGGAAATATGTGTGCTGAGAATTACAGGGAGGGAAAAGGAAACAGAAAAATGGACAGGGAACAGGCAGGAGTAGGAGACGTAGTGGGGAGGTAGTGGAGATGAGTGATAAATGTAGTGATGGAGTGAGTGACAGATAGGATAAGACAATTACATGCTCCTATCCTAGAGAGGTGAGTGGGGGGAACATTGAGGTGACAGTCTGGTGAGAGGCATTGAGTGGATATCAGGCTACTTGGACTACAAGCTGCAATGCCTGTAGCTTGAGACCAGAATACCAGGAGAAGCCAGGGAAGAGGCTTAATCAAACAGTGGGACTCCAATGAATGAATGATGTGAGTAAAAGGAACTGAGGATGATTTGTATTTCAAAACTGAACATTTTTGTACAACCTATTAGGGTAGTAACTTAAATGGAAACATTGGGGTGTGAATCTAGTTTATAAATGGTCATAGCTGATGCGTTCAGCACTACCATAAGTTATTTGATACTAACATTTTCAGGGGCTCCCTTAACCTTTCTGTGGTCAATCAGACATAAAGGTCCTGCCAAAATGTTTGTTTCAGAATCTGCACAACCATAGGAATGTCCCATTTCATTGTGTACTGTAATCTGTTGTTCAGTTTATGTACAATTAGAACCCAGAAGCTGACAGGTGATGCTAGAATGTGTTTTTTTCTTTGTTGGTACAGAAGTGAGTACAGTATGTTTTGTAGAAGGAGCTTCCTATCTTTGGCTTAGTTGTGGATGGCAAAGACAGTGTAGATATTATTTATCTTTGTTACATTATTTGCTAGGTATATACTATTTGACATATATGTTCACTGATAACTCATTCTTGAAGAAAACTGATGTCTGTGTCTTGTAACTAAAATTAATGCATGTCTTTATTAATGGAAATCATATCAAAATCGTGACTGTAGTTGGAAATCTACCACCACAAATGTACAGATACTGTTCTTTTGATGTACTGTTTTTCTTCTTTCTCATGAGATAGTGTACTGGAGACATTTGTTTCCTTTTCCTTATTTTGTCTTGAATGTCTCAATAGTTTCTTGGAATTAATTGTTTACAATTATTTATGGAGCTGTCTTTTGAATTACGGGGAGGGTGGTTATGAAGAATCCAGTCAGCAGAAATAAAGTTTCTATGATCTACTTTATAACATATGAAAGCTGATCACCTCTGAAATGAAGGTGCTGGGAGTTTATAGTAGAGTGGAAACAACTGAAGCATGTGGGATGAATGTGTCAATGCTTTTGGAGAGAATGGCTGATAATACAGTATCACTTCCTGTTCACTAGATTTGTCTCTGGTGCCAGTACCTTTGTTCACAAAATATTTTCCATCAAGACTTTCACTACAGTTTGATCCCAGACCAATCTGTTCATCTTTCTGCCTCGCCTCTCTACAGGGAGTCCAGCAGGGAGCTGCCTTGCCCCATCTGCCACCCACACTCGTGGTCATATGTCCCACCTAATGTGGATGATCCATGCACAAGGAGAGAGATGTGCTCAGGTAGCCATGAACATTAGAACATCATTGCAACACAGAAGGCACATGATAATGTTGGGCAAGTGAAACAGCTTCCTAGTGCAAGCAACATCAAAATACTCTTGATATGCTGTAAGGTTGTCACTAATATGAGCTAAGCTGAGCACTGCAAGCTGCACTGATGATGTCCTAGATTCCAATGTTGCTGTGCTCAGAGGAAAAGTTCTGACTGTAACAGCAGCCAAAAGTATGAACTGTCATCCCCATGGAGGACATGGCAGTGTCATCCATGAGGCACACACCTGGAAGAAAAATACAGAAATTGGGCCAAGACATCAGTAACGAGGGATGATGATGTGGAATGGTGCAGGCAGAAAGATACCAGGATGAAAGAAAGAAGTGGCACAAGGCATTTGAACACGGAGCAAAACCATTCAAACACTATGCAGAAGCACTTGAACACAGAGATGAAGGCTACCTAATGGATCACAAGACACTGGTAAAAAGCTTCCAGAGACAAAAAGTTAATTATAAAAGCACTAGAAGAGAGACGTTCCTGAGTGGGCAAGAGGAAGAGTGTTTCATTGTGGCACAGATGGTACATGCCAACATGAAGCGAATGAAACAACTTTCTGATGAAGGCAAGGAAGAGAATGCCCTGATGCATGAAAAGATTGCCACTAATATGAAAACTGTTCTTGAAGCTTCCAGTTGAGCACTCTGTCTGTACCAACTGACAAACACTGCTGTAGGTTGCACTGGCAATGCCAATATTGTGGGCTGCATTCTTATTAATATAGTCATGCATTCCAAAGTAGATAGTTGATGTTGAGTCTGGAACTTGGGTTGGCTGGTGAGCCACTGTACATTCCCCTACAAAGGCTATGTAGTGGAGAAATACTGTTAAGTTGTCCAGGGTCGCATGGCTCCAGGGTGGAAACCGTGCAGTGGCTGTCATTGGCAAGATCCGCTGCACTGAGGGTGAGTTTCAGTTTCAAGCCTGTTAAGATGCCAGCAACTGACATACCTCTGTTGTGTGGCATAAGGCACGATTGTAAAGCACCAGCCAGATGCTACACCACCCACTTCCACCTCATTCCTATTATGTCTCCTAATCCATCCTGTTCCCATACGCATCAGATTTTCTTTCTGTCTCACCTCTACAAAAAATCCATCTGAGAAATAATCTGCCTCACCTGCCACTCATTCTCCTCACTACTTGTACCCATCTGTAAGTAAAGAAAGGAGTGTTACATTGAATGTGTTTGATGTGGCATTATTACTGCACAAACAGCAGAAGTGTGGTAAGTGATAAACATTTTTGCTATTACTTTCTGTGGGCTATCTGTGAGAGAAATTCATGATAATTTAAAATTATTGGTGAAGTTTTCTGCAAAACACTAAGTGCTCTCATTGCCAAATACTGGATGAATATAATGTCGGTACATGAATGCAATTAGTGAAGGTGCATAAACAAGCTTACACACAGTTCCTAAATGTTAAACGTGACACTGTGTTAACTGTGTAACATAAGATTGTATGTTTTATTAAGCAGATTTTAAAATTTGATCAATAATTATGTGAAATGATGACAATAAACATTTATTTGTCCCTGCCAGTCTTCAGATAGCAAGCGTGCAACCGGAATAAAGTTCTGGCTTTCTGGAACTCGGTGATATTGATGGTTGTTTATAATTGAGTAGATTAGATGCTCAATTATACACTGATCCGTACTTTTTCTAAAAGATAGAAACAATTGATTCTGTTCTTTATCAGGTCATGTTGAAACACACTTAGTTTATCACTAGTTTGTTTTACTTGTGCAGATAAAGTATTTTTTATATTAACATGCAAATTCTTTTTTTGTCAATCAGGCCCTGCTGAGGAGGAAGGCACGCGTCCCATCCCTCAGGTGAGTGAAAGTAGTGGATGCACGTATGGGACTGGCAGAGCAAGTGTGATTTTCACCAGTAGCGTATAAAGTTTGGTTCTGTGGCATGTAATGAACCCCACACGGCTTCCTGTCCTCCTCCCAGGGTGAGGACATATTTCATCAGCTCAGGGCTTTGAACCGTTAAAATACTTCCTCCTATTCTGAGCTACTCTGCACACTACCAACTTGCTTAATCAAATAAACTCCTTTATTAATATCCTATTCATCTCCATTTCAGTCTCATTGCGTCTGCCATGGCAGTCTGTTTCCTGACATCACAAACTTTGCAACTTCTTTAGCACTGTTAACTGAAATGCTATCTCAAGTCTAAATTACCTGCTAAATGAACCAAAAAATATCTCAAAGACCACTCATATACTGGCTCTTAATTGAAAACAAGTAACTCTCTTTAATTATTAATGTCTAGTCATGTGTCATTGGTTAGTGTACAGAATCTTACTGACAGCTCGACTTCGTCTTCGTTCTCCTGATGTAATGGCAGTTGTCATGATGCTGACAGTTCTAGGGGGAAGGCACATTGCTGAACAAGAATGAGACAGCAAGGAATAAACCCATGGACTGGTTGTTTGTGTTGCCATCATCATTTGTGAAAGTGGCATGGCTGGACCATGTAAAATTTGGGAATTTGTGTGGATGCTGATAACCACGCCATTGAGTGCCCCCTAACCAGGTATCATCATCATCATGATAGAATAAAACACTGAAATCATCATGAACTGTGAAGAACGATAAACTAATTATCGTTATCCCACCCTGCAGATATGCTGCATCAATCTCCACTAGATTTTGTGTGTTGTGGTTGGCAGGTGTTACTAGAGGAGGCCAAAATGCATGCGTTTTAACTCACGCAGGCTGGCGTGAGGTCTGGAACAGGACAAGGAAACTAGAATTTAGAAAAACGGACATAGCTGGTGGAATACTTAACTTTAATCCATTAATGATGAAAATCTGTCTTGATTGTACATGATTCACAATATCAATAGTAACTGATATGGGCGCCTTGCTAGGTCGTAGAAAATGAGGTAGCTGAAGGCTATGCTAAACTATCGTCTCGGCAAATGAGAGCGTATTTTGTCAGTGAACCATCACTACAAAGATGGTTGTACAGCTGGGGCGAGTGGTGGAAGTCTCTCTAGACCTGCCGTGTGGTAGCGCTCGGTCTGCAATCACTGATAGTGGCGACACGTGGGTCCGACGTATACTACCGGACCGCGGCCGATTTAAAGGCTACCACCTAGCAAGTGTGGTGTCTGGCGGTGACACCACATTATGCACAACAGAGAAGGGTATAAAAGTTTAAAGCCACCATTTGAATTAAAAAAAAAAAATCACTTTGTGGTGGTGACCATTGTTCATCGGTACTATAGACATTGTGAGATGTACACCTTTACCAAAGCGATGTGTTACACCATAGTTGATACTCATTAAACATGACAATAAATATTCCTTAAAATTGACACTTACCACTTACTGTTGTCTAAAATGCTTACTGATTGCAGTTGGGAACTGAGATTTCCCCATTTTTGAGCAAATATCACAAACACAACATACATTCATGACCTGTCAAACTACCTAAACTCTTCTGAAAATACTTTCCTGCTTGTGCAATAACTACCAAGTGAACTACTTTGAGAGGTATACTTGTCATAGTGTTTGTTATGTTTGACACGTGTTGATTAGTAATTCAATAAAACTACCTTAGTGTACTTGAGCACGTGCATCACAAATTGTGCAGTGTGATTTCAAAGTAACTGTTTAGTTACTTTTGTTGTTAGGGATTTGCTTTCAGTAACATTAATATAGGTCTCTGGTACATTAAACAGAATTGAATTATCATTCTTGTGATCTTTCAGATCTTGCATTGACTTACTTCCAGCTCCCATGACCATGGCAAACAGTCCTTTATCCAGTAAGTGGTTTCTTTTTCATACATCTTGTTGTTTAGGACCAATATGTGGGACATATCTTAAAGGTCATGGAATGTGTCAGATAAAATAAAATGTTTAAGAAACCAAAAAAGAGGAGCCATAAGTTTATGTAAATGCAATCAAGAATGTAACACAGGAATGGCCGCTGAGGTGCCACCTCTCCATTTCTTCCCTCCTCCTCTTTCCTAATCATGACATTATTCCAATGGAATATTGGTGGCCTTTAATGCAAAAAGATGACTTGCGGCTGCTGTTGGAATTGCAGCCTCTGCTAGTTCTGTGCTTGCAGGAAACAAAATTGCATCCTCAAGACTAATTTGAGCTTTTGTATTTCTTCCCAGTCTGCTTTGACTTCCTCTCTCCAAAGATGGCATTCCATATCGTAGGAGGAGAGAGGGGAGTCATGCTGCTCATATGGAAGGACGTTCAAAGTTAACCCTTCTCCCTGACTACCCAGCTTGAAGCTATACCTGTCCGCATTTTACTTCCTCTCCTGAACTTTTACATATGTACTGTTTACATCCCTCAGTCATTCGGTGTCATGGACACTCTTCATCCAGCTTTCTGGTCAACACACTCACCCCTTTCTGCTGCTCGTTGACTGTAATGCACACCATTCCCTTTCGAAATCTCCCAGAACCTGACAGAGAGGTGCCCTCTAGGCTGAACTTCTCAGTCACCTTAACCTCATTTGCCTTATCGTGGGAGTACCCATCTTCCTTTTATACTACATGCACTCCTACCCATATCTGGAAATCTCCTGCACTGCCCAATTTGCCCATCATCTCATCACTGTCTCTAGTACATACTCGAGCAACCATTTACCATCCATTTTCTGACTCCTACCCCACATATATGCACACCCAAATGGCAACTTTCTAGGGATGACTGGAGATTTACTGTTCCCTGGCACCCTTTGAGTAACATAATTTCTCCAGTTGTGATGGCCAGGTAGAATATCTTACAAATGCCATCATTACCACCACACAATATTCCATTCTCGCCCTTCATCTTTACTGTGCCATGTCCCAGTGCCTTGATTGACTGAGCTGTGTTGTGACTCAACTCACATGCAGAGATGTGTTCTCCATGTTTTTAACCATCATTCTATGATGGCAAACTGCATTCATTATGAACAGTTGCATGCACAGTGTCGTTGCACCCTTCAGGATAGCAAAAATCTAGCTAGATTTCCTTAACTAGTTCTTCTAACAGTTCCACTACCTCATCTGTTGTTTGGGCCCTGCAGGACCAAGATCCATTGGGCTGCTATTCTGCGCAGATTTCAAGCTCCACCCTCTATCATTTTGCCTTCCTCCTCCAGAAACAAGTGGAGGAGGCTTGGGTAGTACCCTTATTTTGGCAGATTAGCGAGTGCTACAACCTGCCTTTAGTATGAGGGGGCGAGAACTTGCTCTCACTTCCTATCGATCCTCCAACACAGTGCTGGACGATGTTTGCATTCAGATGTTGCTAAACCTTTCTTTTGTGGGCAAGCACTTGCTCTTTCTTATGTACAACTGCATCTGGGCAGAGGGCGCTGTTTGCCAGATGCCAGCATAAAGACACTGTCATTCCCATACCCATACCCAAGCCCAGTAAGGAAAAATACCTTCCTTCTAGTTACTGCCCCATTTCTCCCACAAGCTGTGTTTGCAAACTGATGAAACATGTAATTCATGCCTGGCTGGTATAGTGACTAGAAGGCCGTCCTGCAGCTGACCATCTCATCACTTTGTCAACGTGTGTCGCGAATGGTTCTCTGTGGATATATCAGACACTGGCAGTGTTTCGAAATTTGCAGAATGCCTAAAACACCTTCTGAAGGATGGGTATTCTTGATCTCTCTACGTGTGGCACTTCTGAGGCCACATGCCCCATGTCCTTCAGGTATTTTTAAAGTATTGATTTTTCAAGGAATGTTGGTACTGCCTTGTCGACACCTTTACCAGGAGGTTGGTGTGCCTCAGGGTACTGTTTTGAGTGTGACCCTCTTTGCTATTGCCTTTAACCTTATTATGTCCTGTCTCCTGCAGGTCATCTCCAGCAGTCTACTGTTGCCACCCCTACCCTGTTACCCTCCCACACCCTGTCCCAGCCTCCTCCTTACCCCCACATGATTTCCTGTCTCATCATGTGCAACTGCTCGCAGCCTGGCTTCAGCTGCCAGAGAGTGTGATCACTTGTGTGAGAGTTGCATTTGCATGAGTATGTGAGTGTATGTTATCTATATATAACAGAGGCCTTGTTCACTAAGAGCTCACTTTCTTACGTTTTTTTTTTTTTTTTTTTTTTTTTTTGTCATGCCTGTGTGCCTTCCATGGTATTGTTAAATTCATTTCTGAAGAATTGTGATGGCTCGAGGCATTGAGGTGCTGAGGTAGGGGTCAGTGTACACTCATCAGCAAACAAACAATTGTGCCTTATTAGAGAAAAGCCAGGAAAGATCAGACTATTTGGCAATAGTGCCGTAAAAACCAGACCAGGGATTTATCTCGGGGAGACGAGTGTCATTGGTGTGGTAAATGTGAGGTGTCTGATACTCAGTATTCATGTATGCCCCATATGCTAGTGATCGCTTACTTAACTGCATAGGTTATGGACCTGACTCTCAGAAGGTTCAAATCACTGACATAAGCACACTCTTAGCCTTAGTATATTTATTGGCATTCAGATTCTAAGTGCTCACTGTCTACCATTCAAGCAACTAAGAATGGAAGACCAGTTTTACCAACAAGTTTTTTGTATTCCACTGCCACTCGTATTCTTCATTTTGCAGCTTGAAAATATATATCTGCATGTTTTGGAATGAAGGTTAAGGCGTCAAAATTACCTGCTCTTCCCAAATCCATTCTCCATGGTGAAATGAGAGAAGCATTGCATGGTAACCTGAAGGTGCAGAGTTCAAAGCTACACATTTCCATTTTTTAATTGTTTTTGCAAATTCACTAGAAAGAGAGACAGATTTTTTGGACATTTATGCAAATAATGGAATTGAGTGTCTGAGTAATGAAATAGCTGCTCTTGTTGCGTATGGGCTTCACTCTGTTTCAGATACATTTATTAAACTACCTGTAGCTAAAGTCATGAAAGTTATAATGTTTTATGATAGAGAAAATAACCAACAACAAAAGCAACATTAGAAGAGCTCTTCTTAAAAGACAGAATGAAACATGATACCTTGAACAGTTCATGATAAGAAATGTTACACACTACTACAACCACACTTAATACTTACCATCCTTAAATGTTTAAAGCAGTGGTTAAAATTTCCCAGAGTACTTTGACAAAGTGTGAACAAATAATGATGTCCTTTTGCACCTACATACAGTCATTAAAGCTCTAATGAATGGGCAGGCAGCATTATCAAATTAGTTATCAACATTACTGGGTCAGCTACTTGTCAGAGAATATTAACTATAATCTATTAGATCTATTATGAACTACCAGAAAAAAGAATGCCAACAATTAAAAGCTTCCACATGCATTTGAACTCGGATGCTGGCATCTTAAGTACTAACTTCTGTGCCTTTACTGATGTAGATGTAGAATGGATGCCAAGTTTGATATAGCTGTTTGAACACAAACCAGACCTCATGGCAAAGAATAGAAACAGTAAAACTAATGATTCACAGTATCATCCAGTTGCAGGCCTAGGTAAGCAAAGTGTTGCAACAAAACATTTGATCATATTCCATCAGATCTCATCTGTCACATGTGCCAAAGTATAACTTCACTTTCCATTACAGTGCTTGTATATAGTCCAGCACAATATCAACATTGTGAAGTGCACTTCCACAAACATTTCTACAGCAAAAAGAGATCAAATTTCTTCACGGGGTTTACAATACTATTCAGGTTTTCATCACACAATGTTTGTCTTGTATGGGAGTCCTAGTGTACTGCATATCGTGCTCGAAAAAGGGAACAGGGAGAAGGGGAAGATAAGGAAGATGATGGCGAGGTGAGTTGCAGTCTTGTGTTAGACCATCATAGCAGCAATAGTTGTGGGCACAGACAGCACGATTTCCCTAAATCGCTCCAGGCAAATGACGAGATGGATCCTATGAAAGGGCACGGCCGACTTCCTTCCCCATCCTTCCCTAAACTGATGAGACCGATGACCTCGCAGTTTGGTCTCTTCCCTCAAAACAGCCCAGCCAGCACAGATCAGTGGAAGATGTCATGGAAGGTCTTAGAACATCACTGAGACCCTAATTACAAGTAACAGACATAAGAAATAAATGAATACACCTTTGGTTGTTGTTACCCATGCCCTGGCTCCAACTCAAACCATTAATGTTTGCTTGACTGTGATATTCCTGTGGTGCTGCTTGTGAGTGGATGACTGTAACTGAGGTATTGTCAGAGGTGTTAGTCATCAGAAATGGCATATTAGTCAAATGCTGATTTCTCTCTTGTCATGCTGATAAATGGCAAAAATGTTTAAGGAAATTTTGTTCAAATATGTGGCCTGTCCTCAGTGTAAGCTGTGCAGGGTTCAGCAAACGTCTGCAGTATGCAGATGATTTGGCTTTCCATCCATGCTTGTCACATATCTGGCAGAGTCGTGAATTTCTATGTATCCTGTGTTGACGTGACAAATATTAAGGGGTAGTAACGTGCATTTTTAAAGCTATACAAATTCACCCCAAGGGTGACTATGGGAATGGAAGTTGCCTGAGTATTGGGAACTTTGGATACAATATCAAACTGTGTGATTGATGAATCTTTGGAATGTCAGAAGTCTACCCCTACTGCAAACTGAATTTTAAAGAATTTTGTTGAAGGAGGCACTATCAGCAGAATGCCTGGCTCAAGATACTGAGCACACAGCAGGATAACACATAGCTTGACTGTAAGAGCCAACTAATCCCTCCCCTAGATACGAAGCAGTTGTAGTGAGTGACCAACTTCCCAGTTCCAATGATGCAGTTAGTTGAGGGCCAAGGAAAGCTGTACTGCACGCACAATGATCCACTATAAAACAGGAACTCAGTGAGGAAATGTTACACTGGCTGGCAGCCACAGAGCTACATCTGAATTCAATGTGGAAAAATGTATTTTTTCACAGATAAGTTGTCTTACCAAGACCAAACAGTAGTTTAGCAGCCGCGAGAGTCCAGACATAAGGGCAAATAAGTGGTGACAACAGGTAGTACTAGCCGATTGTCAGTTTCCTGGGGGCGCTGGTTTCCCCCCGTAGGGGGCGCTGGTTTCCCCCCGTAGGGGGCGCTGGTTTCCCCCCGTAGGGGGCGCTGGTTTCCCCCCGTAGGGGGCGCTGGTTTCCCCCCGTAGGGGGCGCTGGTTTCCCCCCGTAGGGGGCGCTGGTTTCCCCCCGTAGGGGGCGCTGGTTTCCCCCCGTAGGGGGCGCTGGTTTCCCCCGAGAGGAGCATGAATGCTTCCTCAGTAGAGGGCCGTATGCCCACATTTTGAAGAAAGTGGTGCTGCATTTAGTGTGAATGCTATATTGTTGAGGGGATCTCATGCTACAGGAAGAATATTCACTTGTGTATAGGTCTGCTCATTCAACTGCAGCTGTCCAAGATAGACATTAATGTAATGGACTTGCTGTGAGAGACTGCTCACATGAACACAATGGAAATTATGTGTGTGTAAGTAGCAGGAACACACAGAGAACTGGCTGTGAAACACACCATTTATGGCTGATGCTCTTTTGGACTGCTTTCTTTGAAGCCTCGGTGGGGTTGCCTCTTCTGACAAATGGGTCCAATGCCTCACAGATTCATTGCCAGGGTGAATGACTGAAGTCAGAAATAATGGGGCATTCTGGATAAAATGTTATGGACTGAGATCATTTTACTTTCTTTCCTTGTTCTGCTGTGCAGTTTTCTGTCAGTGAGAGCCAGCACAAAATCTCTTGGTGACGGAAAAATGTCAAAGATGAGAGAAGGAAATTTGAGCTAGTTCTCATTGGCATTATCCTTGTACCTGAAATAAATTTATTTTAATTTAATATTTTGAGTATTACATTCTCTTTACTTGCTCTCTGCCTACATACATGAAATGAATAAATCAAGAGTGCTCCTTTTTAGGGCTATTTTTTGTTATGTCAAATTCATCTCTCTCCCACTCTATTGCCACCCATCAGACTCGGCCAAAAATGTGTAAAATACATCTTCTCTCTCTCTCTCTCACTCTCTCTCTCTCTCTCTCTCTCTCTCTCTCTCTCTCTCTCTCTCTTTCTCTCTCTCTCTCACGCACACGCACACACGCATAGGCAAATTACAAATTGGAAAGTCTCTCATGACCAAATAAGAAAACAGGGCAGTAGGATAATTTGTAGTTTCTAAATGGTGTTTATATATAGAAATTGGTCTCAATGCTGCATTTATTTGATGGAGTACATGTGTTTTCTCATGCTGTATGTAGAATAAGAAACAATATGACATTTAATTTCTGTTGGACAAAACGTGTTTATTTCTTGTCTGAATCCTGGGCTACAGCAATGAACTTGGTCCACAGATTGTTCTTCCTTCATGTAATGGAGGAAAAATGCAACTGTGGACACTGCATCATGTAATTTCCCCATGCATCCTCCACAGCCTGACTAAACACAGCTTAGTTAGAGGCCATCTGATCTCGACTGTCGGTCATTTGTCCCAATCAGTGCTACCTAACAATAGCAAGACCGTGCACTCAGTTTGCTTACTAAATCACAATCTGTCTTACATCACTGCACCCTTCAGTAAGAGTGATAGATTTGGTGAGTGGGAAGTAACTATACTGCCACTCATCTCAGACATTTCATACTTGCAGAACTGCAGTGCGAAAGGAGGGAGGTAGGGTGGGTGGGAGGGAGGTAGGAGGGAAGTCAGTATGGAACTGATGTAGCAGAAAATCAGTTTGTAAAGTAAGCACCACTTGGTGTTAGGCTCATACTCACCCAGTTTATGGACTGCAGTTGTTCTTGTTGTTGTTATTGTCAGTCCGAATGGGGTTTGATGCAGTTCTCCACTCTGGTCTACCTTGTGCAAGCATCCTTGGCTCTCGGTAACCATTATTAAATTCATTATCATGTGTTTAAATCTGGTAGGAGGCATACAGTAATGATTGTAACACAGTACCACATGGAATGACTTCAGTGCAGTCACCACCAGCAACTTCTGTGCAAATGACTGGTCAGAGAATTCTGTACTGCCTTCACAGAGTGAATAAAAGTACTTGTTTCTCATGAGGTACTGCAGTGCTGGAAGTTAAGCCGCATCCTGTTAGCAACTGACACAAGCTGAGTTCACTTTCAGAGGACTAATTCCAGACCACTGCTGTAGCCCCTCAATGAGCTATGGACATTTGTGGACGTGTTTAGTCAGATGTTTTTACCTATTTTTCCACTTTTTGTTTCCATTTTAATTTCTTGTATTTCCTTTGTTTTGACTGCCATTGGGACCCTAGTGTTGGGCTGCCCCAGTCCAGTTATGCTCTTACTCAAGTCACTACTCGACAAAAAATTCTTATTTGCAGTTTCCTCTTTATTGGATGTGTTCACATTAGTCACATTGTGTTGCTGCTGTCATAATATCAGCTTCCATCCCTGTTAGCCATGACCACAGAGATATGCATGGCCAAAATACAAAGTTGCTTCAAAATTGTCCACAGCAACTGCTCTAACAGCTTCCCAATTAAATGCTCGAATATACCAAAATGGGATAATGATGCATTGCCTGTAGTTCTGTCAAACTGTGCTCTTACAGACTACTTTAAAGACTTCAGTTTTGAAATTTCCTTTCCCCTCCAAGTGATGTAGGACTTGCCTTATGCATGTCACGGAATCCAAATTTACACTGCAGTTGGATTTTGTGTAAATGTTACATTAGTTTCTTGTAAAAGTTGTAACAGCATTCCCTGACAGGAATGCCTGATGTTAAGTCATCAGTACTGAGTACCACACTTGTTGTTGATAGTTTTGTTGGTTAAGCTGTGTATCCAAATTGGCATATAGTTCCTTTAGTTGTTGGATATAAAATTTTCCAGTTGTTTAAACTCCCACACCATTATGCTGGTTCTTCATGCTGTCATTGTTGCTCTCTGCAGTGTTACTATGAACATGTGCTCGGCTGTTACAGTTTTTGTGACTTATGATGCCATATATCATTGCTACCAATGTCACATAGTACACTTCAAGACACCTACACTATCTTATTTGTAAATTAGATATACTTTTCTGCATATCACCTTAACACTGTCCACAGTATGAAGTGGCTTCCACCTAGTCATTCACTATGAAACACACAAGTCTCACTTGTTCTGTGTGTACAGGTACAAATCAGTGAGGCTGATACACTGATGCCAGTTGCCACTGATGCATTTTTACAGGAGAATGCCATCAATAGCGATTTGGATGTCTACAGTGCTATATTTCAATCACATTGCAGACTGCTGTAGCAGTGTGAACAACAAGAGAAATTCAGCGTAGTTTGGGGGCTAACTGAGCATGTGCTAATCAACACAAAATACATAGAAAATAACTATCCAAACCCTAACCAACAATGTACCTTGAACAAACTGCTTGCATCTGTAAGAAGCTCCCTAACAGGGTAGTGTGACTCAATTGAAATGAAAACTTATGTGCTGGCCACGCATGTTAAGTATCTGTGGGCATACCCTCGACACATTAATCCTCCTTACCTCTGGGGCAGCTATTAGCATGTTGGAATCCAAAATATGAACTTTGATGAAGAATTACTCTAACACAACAACACTCTGGAACAGGTTAGTACACCCCTAAATAGACAAAGCTCATAAAATCATAATGTATTGTTGAGGCCAGTGTCCTCCAGTTTTGTAGGTATGCAGTCATTACAGTACTTGCAGATAGTTTATAGTGTTTCGATCAGGATTCTTGGTATTCATGTGGCCTTTATGGCTTCCTATCAACATCACACTACTAATACAAAAGAAAGTGAGTCACATAGTTGTAAGCTGACACAACTCTGCTACACTACATGGCATGTCATTTGCGACGTGTGCTACGTGAACTGCTGTGGCTCAACATTTTGGGATCTGCTGGGTCTCAGTAACTTGAAATCCAATGGAGACACTATCAGAATTGTACATGACATAATTTCTCTATCTCCTAACTGTGACAGTCTGTAATTTTATAATGGTCTGTTATTCCTTTCCCCTTTCATGAGGGGTGTTCATTCCAGCAAACTAAGCTGTACCATTATTTCGGTCACTGGCAGTGTCCTTACACCAGCCTCCAAACACCAATTTTGCCTTGCATTTTGTGGGCACCTTTGTCCTTCTCTGTGACAGTGGCTGTATATGGCAGCTGTAATGAATTCAGACAATTAAAATTAAAATATTTTGTGGTTCTTCACTTGGATCATTATGCGGTTTTCATCAATCTCACTTTTATAAAATTTTACATGTATGTACTTGCCACAGCACCTGATTCCTAATCTCCATCACTATTTTAGTTTAGCAACTTCTTGACATTAAAATGAGCATGTGCAGTGAGAAGACAACCACTGCCACATATCAAGATGTTTGATTTACACTCAAATTCTGTTGATGTAAAGTTATTCAGCTTCTTAATATTTTTGCAGATGCCGCAGAAGTTGAGGATGGAGGAGCTGTTGGCAGGTGAGATATTTGCTTTCTTCAGTAGCTTAATTACAGATTAAAGTTATGACTTTAATATTTTATTATGTGGTGCTTTATTTTTCATCTTTTTCTTTGTCATTAATATTCCATTGGTGGTGTGCAAAATAATTTTTGTGAAACAGTTTTTAAAAACTCTATACTATAACTTAACACTGGATGTTAATTATGTCATACATAATTCATACTGAAAATTGGTGGTGTTATTGTAACTACGAAAGATTGGTTACAAATGTGCAGTTGCATTGAAAATGTGTACTGTGGTAGATTGTGAGGGAAATGTGGTCAAAGAGAAAAAAGACAAATTTTTAAGTACCAAATTGACATTTAGAAATTTGTCATTGTAATGTTAAGCAAACATTACAAATACGCACACTACGATAAGTAGTAATGAATTTTGCCACCTGACTGATGTGTGAAATAGCCTGACCCATCTGGGTGCCACAGTTACTCTCAATCCCCCGCCTGCCAAGAGTGTTATTGACTACCCAGAGACAACATGCTACTGAGTACAAGGTGGCTGACTTGTTGGTGGCTTCACAACTTGTGTACTGCATTCTCGAGACCCATCTCATACTCCTCTCAACCCCTCTACTCCAATACCAGCTTCCCTAATTTGAAAATTTTGGAGTTCCCCTTAACTTAAGTTTCACAATCCTTCCATCAGTACTAGCCACCCCTACACTGCCCTTTCCCATGCCTAGCTCTGTACGTGTACCTGTACCTGTACCTGTACCTGTACCTCCTATGTTACACCCTCTGCCACCCCATCCCCTCTATGACATTTGCATTAAATCTGTCCACCACAACTCCACACGCAGTTGGCCTGCAGGTTTATGACAATTTATCTGGTTGGCAGAGGGACAGAACGCAACAAATGTTATTCCAGGCTTAGCCTTTTACTGCTTATTTCCAGATTAACCCTTTCATGGCCAATCGAACATCTTAGGCTGATGCATAACACTGTAGTGTTTCCTAGAAGTTAAAAAACTCAGACTATACACACTGCAGACTTAAATCATCATAAATAATATAATTTGTTTCGCTGTTCACTTCAGTCTGTTGGGATAACTTTCTGGATCCACAACTGTAGAAATCATGTGATTTTGCAGCAAAGAGCCATGTTCAAAGTGTATTTTCACCCCAAAGGAAGTATGTCAAGATCATTGAACAGAGAGCAGAGAAGATGAAATCTGAGGGTGCAAGATCAGATGAAAAGGGTGGGTGCAAAATGACTTCTCAACCCAGTTGTTCTATAGTGTTTGTTGCCAGTCTAGCAGAATGCTGGTGACTGTTACTGTGGAATAGCACCACTTCACACAGTCTTCCTGGATGTTTTTCTGGGACTATATCTGCAAGATGTCTGTTGTTGACAATAAATACCAACAGAAAGTTACACCTCATGCAAGCAACTCGTAGTACACCACATGTTCACCTACATCTACGTGATTACTCTGCAATTCACATTTAAGTGCTTGGCTGGCAGACGGTTCATCCAACCACAATCATACTATCTCTCTACCATTCCACTCCCGAACAGTGCATGGAAAAATGAACACATAAACCTTTCTGTTGGAGCTCTGATTTCTCTTATTTTATTTTGATGATCATTCCTACCTATGTAGATTGGTCTCAACAAAATATTTTCGCATTCAGAATAGAAAGTTGGTGATTGAAATTTCGTAAATAGATCTCGCCGCAATGAAAAACGTCTTTGTTTTAATGACTTCCATCCCAACTCGCATATGATATCTGCTATGCTCTCTCCCCTATTACGTGATAATACAAAACAAGCTGCCCTTTTTTGCACCCTTTCGATGTCCTCTGTCAATCCCACCTGGTAAGGTTCCAACACCCCACAGCAATATTCTAACACCGGACCTCTGCACAATATCCATAACATTATCTTGTGTGGATGCTCAAATGTCTATGTGGCACTGCTGCTCTGTTTGGACTAAAGCATTCCTTTCCGTTCTTTCTCTTACATTAGCATAAAAACAAAATTTCTAGTCATCAGTAAGAATGCAGGTTAGAAATGGTCAGTGGTATTCACCCACTAATCAAGAACAAGCAAGAGGGTAATGTACATATGGCCAACCACTGATTTATATGGTTTGGCATGTGGTACCCATATGCTTTATTGTTGAACCTTCTCCTTTGTATTCAAATGCTGCACAGTGACGGAATGGTCATACTTCATCACATTTTCTGGTTCTTGAGTGCAATGATGTGCATCATCGTGGATTAATGCATCCAGATGATCTTCATCAAATGCTGAAGGTCTTTCTGAAAATGGAGGGTCAATAATGTCAAAACAATCATCCTTTAAATTAGAAAATCTTTCCTTGCCATGCTCTGTCCCATGGCATTATCCCCATACATAGTGAAAATTTTACCATTGAAACCACATATTCATAAACACCACTGTTCTCATTTTGCCCACTTAGCCATTTTAAATTAAAATGTAGCAGTGCTTTGTGTCAACATAATATTCATAGAATGACAATTTACCTAAAAGAATGTCTCCACATTAAGTGAGAACAAGGTAATGTACTTCGTAAAAATGGTGGAAAAGACCACTGTATCCTTTGATCCCTAGGCATATGAACTTGTCTTAGATCACATGTAATGCCCCCAACAACACAAAACACAATGGTGGGAAAGGCTGACTTAAAGCATACATTGTGTGCTCACTCTTACATTATTGGTATCGGCTGCATAAGTAACAATAACACAGTGCACAGTGTTCACTTAAGACATCGGTCTGTTTTTGCTCCCAACATTTAATGCTCTAATGATGTACCAACATCATAATGCAATGATGGTGGGTGGTGTAAATAAAAATATGTACAAATGAAATGAGCTTCGTGACAAGGCTGAAGATATATCGGAACATAGGACACTGCATAGAACTGTATGGAACATTGTAGATGTAACTGTAGATGTGCTCCAAGGAAGTGTGTGGGGCCTTGATATTGATGTTTTATATTAATGACATCACAGACATTCTTCTTCTTTTCGTTTTTCTGTTTGGGGTATCTATTGACCACATACTAATTTCAGTGCTTCCTCCTTTGTTCTTCTTCCAGGTTTCCTTTGTCTTCACTATCTATCCTTTTTTCTTCCTCAGACCATTCTGACCCTGTCTTCCTCTTCTTCTTCCTGCCTTGGAATGCTTCCATTTGCAACACTTTCTTCTTGAAATCCTATTATTCTGCTGGGTCTTTTTCTTGTATTTCTTTCCAAATTTTTCCTAACTACTTGAATCTGTCCTGTTGTTGACATCTTGTCCCAAAGATGCTTAACAATCTGTTTGGTTAACTTGTTGCTGTTCACTCTGTATAAATGTCCAAAAAATAATAGTCAGCTCTTCTGCAGCATTTCAATTGTTTTTCCTATGCTGCAATATACTTCATTACTTCTTAATAATCATACTCATGGATTTCCTAGCAGCCTGAGTATTTTTCAAATGATTCTTAATTCTAGGACTTGAAGATTGTATAATTCATAATTCAACATTAAACATTCAGTTGCATAGAGACATTCTGGTTTTACTACTTTGCTGTAGTCTGTATTTTCAAATTTTTAGACACACACATCTTGTTGTAAATGTTCATGTTTATATCATATGCTTTCTCCATTTTACATACTATTTTGACTACAGCAAATATTTTTGAAGCCATTGCCTTGAATCTTTCCTCCCAAATATTTAAATTTATAAACCCTCTTTATCTGTTCATTATCCGTTACTAGGATTTCTGGGTCATTATTTTAAGTTTGTCCCAAAAAAAAATTTTTCTACAGAAACTCTTAAAGCTGCTTTGTTACGTATTCCGTCTAAGAGGTTGATTTGTATTTCTGAATTTGTTATATTTTTATAAAGAATGGCATAATCATTTGCAAATACTAGACACTGAATTTCAGTATTGTCTTTCTCCTGAAGTCTCCAGTCTCATTGTGACAGCTTATGTTCTTTGCCTTTTGTTTCAATTATCTTACTATTTCCTCTAAGATGCAGTGGAGGTGGTGTGGAAACATGTTGTCACCCCGCATTTCACCTGTTATTCTGAGTGTCTTAGGTGTTTCACACCAAAACTTTACTTATGCTTCAGTGTGTGGGTGTTTCACGAATAAGGTTTGCTAGTTTAGTGTAATGGCAAGTTCTCGAGTCACTTTACCCATTGTTTACCTGTCTATCAAATGCTTTTCTAAAACCTGTAAATGTTAAAACTATGTCTTAAAATTCATATGGACTAAAAGTTGAAATTCTGTTCTGCGCCAGATTCGATCTTTCTAAATCCACTCTGATATTCTCCCAAATGGCTGTCAAGTGTTACTTCTACCTTGTTTAGTAATATTGTTAAAAATGTAATACAGCCCACTGGCAACAGATATATACCTGTACAATTATTTAGATAATGCCTATGACTTTTTTGTGCACAGGATGGATAGGAGCCACTTTCCAGTCTTCTGGAATCTTTTCAGTTTCCCATATTTCTTCAGACATAATCTGAAGATTAGTTGTCATTTCTGCTTGACACCAGTTATGGTTGAGATGATTTTATTTCTTCTCCACTGGCTTTGTTGTTTTTCAGGGTTTTTGTTTGTTTGTTTGTTTGTTTGTTTGCTGTAGGTGGTAGATCTGCTTCCATGTTTTCATCAAATATCTGGAAATTCTAGCTAACAACTCAGTTATCTACAGTTCAAGAGTGGATCAAAGTACTTTCTTAGTTATTTACATGTATGGTTATTGCTTAGGCCTATTTTACCATTTTCGTCTCTGATACATTGGAGCATGGTAGCCCTTTTTTCAATAAAACCATGACTGTACGTATGAGAACATTTTTTTCTGCTCTAGTACACAGTGATTCTTTTTTATCTCTAATTATGATACTCGTGTCATCTGCAAATAGTAGAATTTTTGCTGAGCTGTCTGGAGCCTGTATATCATTGATATAAATTAGAAACAACAACGGGCCCAGAATGCTGCCCTGAGGAACACCTATTTATATTTGTTTTGGTTCAGATATGGGTTTAAAATTGTGAAGATTGTTGGATGACCTCAGCTCAACAATTCTTATTGTTATATTTCAGAGAAATGGCTATTCGCAACAGCAGATTAAGAAAGCCCTGCAAATAAAAACTGCAGAAAAATCACAGGAAGTGAAATCTACAGCCTTTCTCCCATACAGGGGTGATATTTCTTCTAAAATTGCTAGAATCTTGAAGAAACATAAAGTGGATGTGATATTCCGCCCACCCGCTAAGACTGCAGCCTTGTTGGGATCTGTTATGGATGATCTGCTCTTGCAAAAAGCGGGAGTTTATGAAATCCCTTGTGAGTGTGGAAAATGTTACATAGGGCTACCACGTGCACTGTACAGGAACGATGCGTCGAACACTAGCGGTACACACGTCTTCTTCAGTCCAACAAATCAGCAGTTGCTGAACATTGCATTTCTACTGGCCATGCCATGGATTATATAGATGTTAAGATTTTAACTACTGCTTCATCTTTCTGGGACTCAGTTGTTAAGGAAGCTGTAGAAATACAACTAGCCGACAACCTGCTAAACCATGACGAAGGATTTCATCTTAACAATGCTTGGAAACCACTTATTTCACACCTTCATTCAGAAAGAATTTCTGCATCTTCACTTCTGACAGATGTTACCTCTTTTAAAAATTAATTATTTATTTACAAGCACGGTGGATTCGCAGCAGCACTATTTTGTTTGCACTCTGTGCTTATATGTTTATCTTTGCTATATAAATCTTAACTATGACTAGTGCAGTAGTGGCGACTTTGATATCTTTCACGCATGCGCTTTTAATCCTTAGCAGCTTTGTATCACATGACTCTCCATATAAATAGGCATGCGCAAATGTTATGAACTCAGTCTCCGACTCGCCTTGAAGACTGCTGGGAGGTTTCTAGCTGAAATATTACAAGAAGAATTGTCGCTGTCCCAAGTGCACGCCCGAAAGATGATGGAACAATTTAGTTGTTTACAGTTCAAGAGTTGATAAAAGTACTTTATTAGTAATTTACAGGTGTGGTTATTGCTTGGACTTATTTTACCATTTTCGTCTGTGATGTAAATACATTGGAGCATGGCAGCCCTTTATATGATTTTTAAATATCTGACACAGAGTTTGGAAGGATAACAAAGATTCTCCAACTCATCCTTCCTGCAGACATTATTGGTATTGTAGTAGTAAGTAGTAGTAGTAGTAGTAGTAGTAGTAGTTGTTGTTGTTGTTGTTTTTTAACAGTCATAGGAAACACACACACACCCTAAAAGACCACTTTCATTCATTCAGTATAATTTATTGAAATAACTGCCCTTTGGAAGCCTATGCATCAGCAGGACAGTGTGGTGACCCACGGAGTACCTATTTCCACAGCCAAGCACATAGTTTCTCACTGAAAGCTGCTGTTAAAACTCTCCAGCGCTGAAGGTGCATATTGTTCCATGTCAAAAATTCACCGTATAAAAAATGAAAATAAATCTAATGAACAATATGACAGGTTGTTTTATGTTATTATTTTCATACTGTATTAATGACATTTTTTAAAATGTCATTCATTAAGAAGGCATCACTCCTTTGAAGTGGTATGTACAAGCATATTCCATGAAAGTTGTGTGCTAATTGACACTGTCTAAAAGTTTCCTTTTTACACAGACCATGAATGTGGCTTTCTGTTTCTTTGTAATGTCTTCTGAGATTGATTAGAGGCTCAGTATGGCAACAGTGTGTGTTAAAATTAACATATGTTCCAGTCTTTGCAGCCATAATGTGGGAATAGTAGAAGGAGCACATCACTAAAGCAGTAAATGAAGTTATTAAGAGATGCTTTCCTCTCTGTGTATACAGTTGCAGCTGCTGGAAGACGGCGGCAACTCGAGGAAGATGCCGTACCCAGTAAAGAAGCGAGAGCTGGAGGTGCCAGGCACTCAGTGGGTGAGTAGTAGTGAGAGCCCACAGTGGGAGGCTTGTGAATCAAATGTATCAGGACAAATATTAGTGGACATTAAGATGGAGTGTGTCCACCCTTCTCCTTTATGGTGGCTTGAACTCTTCTGTTTGTACTTTCATTGAGACGTCTGAACCTCTGTGAAGGAATGGCAGCCCATTCTTCCTCAAGAGCTAAACCCAAAGAAGGTAGAGATGTTGGACATCAGGTTTGGAATGATGTCACCATTATGACTCGTCCCGAAGATGATCCATTGCTTTCAGGTAGGAACATTGGCACCCAAGTTCACTTCAGGAATGTCATTGTCCATAAACCTTCGCCTCACAATGCTGCTCAGTGACAGGCGGCATTGTTGAGCTGATTGTCAGTCTTTGTGTCTGAACACTTCCTCTGCTGTAGACAGTAAACTACCGTCAAATACATAATTGTCCTTCTGAATTTAGCATTTTTTAAAGTGCAATAAGAGGACAACAAGTTAACGATGAGGAATTGCATACTGTAACACTGCCTCCGCTTCACATGATTGTTGGTACTAAAGATGATGGCAGGTAAAGTTCAGCCTGCATTCAGCTAACCCAAATCCTTCAGTCACATTGCCATGGAATATAGAATGATTTGTCACTTCACTCCTAGTCCCCTGCTTCCAGTTGTCCACTGTCCAGTGGACATTGCTCATTACGTGACCTTCAGTATTGTTTAGTGTTGACAACAGGAGTGTTCGGTTTTGAGAAACTGCTCAGCCATTGCAACCAGGACTGCGGAGAGTGAGGGGTGGCCATGGGGCAAGACACATAAGCCCCACCTAAAAATATAACAAACCAATTTTATTAGCAATGTAATGTAAGTGGAGTGGCTCCAAATGTTTGTATAAGTTAAACGTACGTGTGTGTGTGTGTGTGTGTGTGTGTGTGTGTGTGTGTGTGTGTCCTCCGGGGGCACGCCATTCTTTGGTGGGTTCATTCTTGGCTACCATGGGGCCCCAGGCTTTGCAGAACCTTTTCCCTTTTGTGTTGTATGTCAATCATCTTGCTGTTCTTTTTCCCCTTGGGGAACATGTCTGGGATATTCTTGGGAATGTCCAGCATTCTGTCACTGATGTACAAACATCTCACCTTTGTCTTCCTCTCCATTTTCCTTTCTCTGTTCCCCTTCTCTTGTTCCTCCGCTTCTGCGTTCGAGGGTCCTCTTTTTCTCTTCTTGCTCCCTGTGTGCTCCTAAAGGCTGGCCCATGCATCTGTGCATAACAGGTAACTGGGTGACTCATAATTCCCAGCCCCGTGTTGACAGGTCAGATTCTCTCATTCCTCCTGCTGTAGGCCAGTCTCGGGGTGGGGTGTGTGCATGAGCAGTAAACTTTCCAAATTGCCATACATTCCAAACCCAATGTGCTGCTACCAATGTCATCATTTTAACCACTCTATAACATCTTGTCAACACCAGCCACATGTCACCTGCGGTAGGGATGCACACGAGGGCGATCGTCCACCTCTATCTCCCTGCTGTATCAACTGCAAATGCGGCCATGCGAATTCATCTTAGGAGTGACCAGTGTATCTTGGTGTGCACGTTGTTCAAGAGATCCAGTTGAAGGAAAAGGTGCCTTATCCAGTTACTGGGTAGTCACAAACCCTGTGTTCTCCTGTCTGGCAACTATTTCTGTTTTTGTTACCCCTTACTCCATGAAAGACGTGGCCAGGCAGACATACAACCTCCAATTCAACTCTGAGGACATGAAATTGCCCAGTGTCAAGGTAGCATCGCCATCCCTCCATCCTGCTTTGCAAGAAACTGTCGAACTCTTGCCTCAAGGGTCCAAGCAACCAGCTACACAACCTGTAGGCCGGAAAGGCCAGAGGGAGTACTCCCATGAAGACTTACTCTGTCCCTCCAGCCAAACACCACTTGAGTCATCAACTGGGAGGGCTCAAAGAAGTCCTCCAAAGGCAAACAGTCCTCCTTTTGCCACCCTGAAGATCCTCTTTGATGGTGTCGGCACGTAATACCATAGCCCGGCCAGCCTCCATGATGCCGATGTTAACTAAAAACTGTTTTTCGGCACTGGACTCCACAGACAGCCCGCACAAGCGATCTGATGTTTCTGTCTGACTCCATGGAGCAGCATCCTCCTGTGTCTGCATTGTGTAGTAGCACCTCTTCCTAGGCTGTCACTCAGCATCTGCCGCGGTGACACCCCAACGTCTGTTCATCATGACTGTTCTCCAATGAAACATTCACCACCTTCAGTCCCACAATGAGGATTTGCGACTGCTTTTAGTGTTGAAGCACCCCCTTGTACTCTGCTTTCAGGAAACGAAATTGTGCCCTCATGACCGCTTTGAGCTTTCAAATTTCTTACTGATTTGCTTTGATCTTCCCTGTTGTAACCATGACCGGAATGGCTGCAGGTATGCGGTCATTGAAAGTGCAGTGGTACCAAATGGGAGCAGTCTGCGAACAAACAAGACAGATGAACAGGAAAGGAAAAACAGACGCAACGACAGATGACTGAGCAAGATACTAAGATACAAAGACCAACAACAAGCAATAAGCAATGGTGTCACAAGTGAAAACCTCATAAATCGACAAAGGCCACTCGTACATGGAAAGGACAACTGAGGTGTTCATGATGGCCAACCCAGAGGCCATGGCAGCTGAGGGAGCTGCCGATCCACCTGGGGGGGGAAGGGCTGGTGTCAGGCTGGCAGGGAGGCAACAATTGGGGCAGTGGTGGTGACTCAAGGACCACATGTGTACCTGAAGGAGGTAGTGGTTGAGGAGTTGGCGCGGGAGTCCCGCAGGGGAACGTGGGCGGAGCTGGCTATGATGGCGGCACTCCAACCCCTTCAGCGTGTGCACTGATGTCACATGCCACCCATGGGTTGCGATGACTGGCAGGTGTCCAACCCGCCTTGCTCCTGTAAACGTGGGCCCACACAACTGTGCTGGGGCCGTAATGCTGAGAGGGCCAAGAGCGGTGGCAGGAAGAGGATGGCATCAGCAAATGCAGCAGGGTCTGTGGCTGTCACCCATGGAGGATTTCCTCTGAACTACGTCCGTCAATTGGCGTGGTGTGATAGGTGCTCAAGAACAGGGTGAGGGCCGATGTGGTTGGAGATGTTCAGACTGCCTTTGTCAGCTGTATAAACGTGTGGCCAAGCCTCTCTGCTGCACCATTGGAGGATATGTTTGATACCATTGGCCCTCAGTGGTGAGAACCTGGGCCAGGGCCACGAGTGTCGCCTCCTTGGTGGTGGCCGTCACACGGTCAACATATGGGTATTTGGAGTAGGTGTCAATGATAAGTAACCACACAGACCCCAAAAACGGGCACTCAGAATCAAGATGGGTGCGATGCCATGGCTGGTGAGGTACAAGCCAGGGTGCAAATGACTGAGGAGGGGCTTGCCTGGTGACGCGCACACAAAGTGCACCCACGGATGAGCCGGTCAACATCATCATTGATGTCTGGCCAATGCATGTGCGAACGAGGCAAAAATTTCATGTGGGACATACCCCAGTGCCCACAGTGTAACAAACTGAGCACTTGATGCCACAAATCTGGAGGGATGTCCACCTGATGGGATCAGACTCCATGGCTAACAGAAGGACATCATCGACCATGGAGAGACTGTGGTACAGTGGGTGCCAGGGGCTGAAGTTGGTCCACATCCAATGAGTAATATAGATGGGCTACCAGTGGACCACATAGCGGAGGACCTGCCACAAGACAGGGTCTCAGCATGTAGCTGTGGCAATGTGAGCAGCCATAAGAAGCAGAGCATTCAGCATGTCCTGGTGGGTGGAATCAATGTGGAAACAGAGGACCATCTGTTCGTCAAACACAATTTCAGGACCTGCTGGGAGATGTGACAAAGCGTCTGCATTAGCATCATAGGCGGTTGGCTTATACTGGATGGTGTAAGTGTAATTCCATAAAAATAATGCCCAGTGCTGGATACGATGAGCCGTCCACTCTGGAATGTGGGAGTGGAGCCCAAAAAGCATAACTAAGGGTTTATGGTCTGTTAGGAAAGTTAACTTTGCTCCAAAGAGATAGTTGTGAAACTTTTGGACGCCGAACACTATTGTCAGGGCCTCCTTCCAATCTGGGAGTAGTTCTGTTGTGCTGGGGTAAACATCTTAGAATCATAAGTGATGGGCTGTTCAGAGCCATTGACATTCTGATGCATGAGGGGGGCCCCAATGCCGTATGCTGATGCATCAGCTGCCACAACCGAGGGGTGGTCCGTAAAGAAGGAAGTAAGGCAAGGGGCAGAGTTAAGCATCACCTTTAAACAGAGAAAAGCCTGGTCACAATCAAAATGTACCCCTTTGTGACACAAGTGAATTAGGGGTTGAGCTACAGAGGCAGTCTGGGGTAAGAGCTTCAAGTGACAAGTAACCTTGCGCAAAAACACCTGGAGTTCAGATAAGTCCTTGGGATGAGGGGGGCCTTCAATGGCCACAACATTATGACCTGAAGGGCAAATGCCATCTTTGCTAAGCCAGTGGCCTAAGTATTCCACTTCTGGTTGAAAGAAAAACATCACATGTCTAGCTGACAGCATAAACCTGCAGACTGCTGACTGTGAAGTAAGGCACTGAGGTTTTGCAAGTGTTGCTGGTGGGAATGACCTGTACCCAAGACGTCATTCAGACAATTCCTGCAGGGCTGCCTAAGCTGCTCCAGGAACTGCTGGAAAATGGCTGGCACCGAATAGTCAACAAATGGTAGGTGCTTGTACTTGTACAATCAGAAAGGCATGTTGATAATCATGATGTTCCAGGAATTGGTATCTGAGGGTAACTGGTGGTATGCCTCAGCCAGTTCTCTCCCTCGGCAAACTTGGTGAGAAGGTCTTCCTGTCAGGGAATGGGGTAAGTGTCTATGAGGGACTGAGCATTGATAGTAGTGCAATGTCCCCACTCAGCCGAAGGGACCCATTGGGTTTCTGTATGACCACCAAAGGTTTCGCCCAGGCACTATAAGTCACAGGCTCCAGAATGCCAGTAACCTGGAGCTGATATAGTTCCTACTTGACCAGAAGAGGTGGGGCCCAGAAAAAGTGAGGCTGCACTTCCAGCCGAAGTGTGATGTGTGCCTGAAAATCTGAATCACATCAGAGATCTGTGACAAACAATGACACATAAGCTGAGCACAGATTGCCCAGGTCCTGAAAAAGAACAGCTGTGGAAACGACCTCAACTTCATCAGAAATTGAGAAGTTAAACGGTTGAAATGCATCCGGGTCAACAATATTCGAAGCCAATAGATAGTAGACGACAAATAGGGTAAGGAGCTGGGGAACGTGTTTGTAAATTGCCTGGACAATGAACTGCCCATGAAGGGGAATTGAACCATCTCTGGAGGTGACCAACTGCCGAGAGGTAGGTGACAACTCAAGAGAACCCAGTCGCATGTATGTTGCCATATTAATCATGGAGACAGTGGCCCCAGTGTTGGCCTGAAAACTGTCATCCTTTGTGAAAAGGCTGAATGTGAGGAAAAGCTAAAAGCTACCGCACCGATGGGTCATCCAGTGGGACAATCGATTGCAGAGCATGTATGGTATCTTGAAACCCAGGAGGGACAGGACTGAAGCGAGTCGAGCAACTGCGACAAGCCGATTGGATGTGGTCCTCGTCACACAGCATACACGTTTTTGAGTGGTGGGAACATTCAGCTCGAGAATGTGTGGTAAAGGACTGTGGGCAAGATGGAAGTGGACCGCCCGACCGGCGACTGGAGACACAGATGCCATAGACACATCAGGCAAAGAGGAGTCCCAACATAACTGGCCTCTGTTGGCTGGGTCACCACAACTCACGAGGGTGGTTGTGGCATTGGCCGTGAAGGAAAGTGCGGTGGAACTGAAAGGGAGCAGCCCGTGAACAAACAAAATGGAGGAATGGGACAGGAAGGACAAGCATGACGACAGATGACAGAGAAAGACACCAAGAACAACAAGCAATAAGCAACGGGGTCACAAGTGAAAACCTCACAAAATCAACAATGTTCACTGGTACATGGAAGTAAGCAAAGTAAACGTGATGTCTGTAAGCCAGATATCGAGAGACTTAGGCGAATATCGGACTGCTTCATTGAGTGAGAGGCAGGCCCTTAAATACATGATAGGGTATGTCACTATTGGCCGCTACCTTCCCCATTTTTGCTGCTTGGTGACTTTAATGCAAATCATCCCTTTTGGGGTTCCCCAGGACCTGTCAGAGAGGTGCCATCTTGGCTGACCTGCTTAACGAACTTAACCTCTCCTGTGCCTTAATACTGGAGCACCCACTTACCTGTCCAACTCCTCGCACACCTATTCCCATTTGGACCTATCCTTCTACACTGCCCAGCTTTCCCATCACAGCTTTCTAGGGCTAACTGCCAGCTTTACTCCTCCCTTCCTCCCTGGCGACCTTCAAGGAATGAGATTTCCCAGTTGTGATGACTAGGTCGAATATCCCACATTTGTGGGATATGTTATCCTTACTGGGATATGTTATCCTTACTGCTGAAGAACGTTCCATCCCCCACACTTCCTCTCTACTATGTCGTGTCCCAGTCCCTTAATGGACTGAGGCATGCTGCGATGCAATTTGCACATGTAGATGTGCTCTCCACATTTTTAACCCCCACCCTAGTCTGGAAAACTTCATTCATTATAAACACATGCGTGCAAAGAGTCATCTTGTTCTTCAGGATAGCAAAAGAGCTAGCTGGATTTCATTCACTAGTTCTTTTATCAGTACCACACATTGCTGTGTCATGTGGGCCAACATCAGACGGCTCTCTGGAACAAAGATCCATTCCCAGTTTTCTGGTTTGACAGTAGCTGATGATCTCATTGTGGACGCTATTGCTATCTTCAACACCTTGGGATCCCATTTTGCAGAAGTTTCCAGCTCTTCCTACCACCACCCTACCTTCCTCCATCAGAAACAATTGGAGGGGGCTTGGGTGAGACCCTTCCCTTCTCTGAATCATGAGTGAGTGCTACAAACCTGTCTTCACTATGACAGAGCTAGATCATACTCTCAGCTCATCCTGATCCTCCACCTCAGGGCCAGACACCATCCACATTCAGATGTTGCAGCACCTTTCTCTTGTGGGCAAGTGCTTTCCACTAAAAACCTCCCTTCTGGCAACCCCCCCCCCCCCCCACCCCACCCCACCACACCCCCATATATCTTACCAGATGCATTTTCAAGGTGATGGAATTTGTATGATTCATGACTGGCTGGTGTGGTGGCTTGAATCTCACAATTTACTGATGGATGCTCAGTGTGGATTTAGAGTGTGGCGTTCTGCAGTTGACCATCTCATTACGTTGTCCACCCATTTTATGAATGGTTTTCTGTGAAAATCCTAGACTGGGCTGTGTTTTTTGATTTGGAGAAGGCCTAAAACACCTGCTAGAGAACTGGTATCCTCTGTACTCATAAAATGTTGGGCTTCCGTAGGCACCAACCCTGATTTCTTCAGGTATTTTTACAAGACTGAGTCTTCAAGTTGCATGTGGGTTCTGCCTTGTTGGACATCTTTATCTAGGAAAATGGTGTGCCTCAGTATTCCACCCTGAGTGTCATCCTCTTTCTTATCACCATTAACCCTGCAATGGCCCGTATCCCGCCAGGCATCTCCGGTTCTCTTTTTGTAGACGACTTTGCCATCTATTGCAGTTCTCCATAGACCTGTCTCACTGAGCAGTGTCTTCAGCACTGTCTTGATAGTCTTTACTACTGGAGCATTGACAATGGCTTACGCTTTTCCCCTGATAAAACCATCTGTATGAATTTCTGGCAGCAAAAATGATTTCTCCCACCATCTCTACACCTTCGTCCTGTTGCTCTTCCATTCATTGAAACTACAAAATTTTTGGGGCTCATGATCAATAGGAAACTCTATTGATCCTCCCATGTGTCTTACCTGGCAGCCCGCAGCTGTACGAGGTTCCCCAGTCTCCTACATGTCCTCAATGATACGTCGTGGGGTGCCGATCAAACCACTCTCCTCAGTTTGTTGCGGACCCTTGTCCATTCGAAACGTGACTATGGGTGCTTTGTTTAGGAGTTTGCACACCCATCCCTCTTATGCTGTCTCAACACTATCCACCATCACGGCGTCTGTTTGGCCAAGGACACCTTTTACACCAGCCCAGTTTAGGGTCTGTATGCTGACAATGTTGAACTACAACTGTCCTACTGTCATTACTTTCTCCTCAGCAATTATGCATGCCATTTGTCTGCCAAGCATGGCCACTCTGCCTATGCATCCTTCTTCAATGATACCTTTGATCATCAGTACGGGACTCAACCCTCTTCTGTTACCTCCTGGAGTCCACTTTTGCCACATGCTATGGCGATTTAACTTCACACTACCGGAAACTTTCCTAGTGGGTATGAACTGTTCATCACCTTTCCTTTGCAAAGTGGCCCATGTTAATCTCGGCCTTCCTTCATTTCCAAAGAACACTACTCCAGCCTTGATCTGTTGCCTTCAGTTTCATGACCTTTGAATGGAATGTCGCTATAGTACTTTTGTATACATTGATGGGTCTCAGACTAATCATGGGGTCAGGTATGCCTTCGTCATTGGCACCCGTGTCTTTTGATATCGGCTGCCGGCACACTCCTCAGTATTTAGAGCCAAACTTTTCGCCTTGTATCAGGCCACGGATTACATAGGGGACACAGCCTTCACAATTGTGTCCTTCACTCAGACTCACTCACTGCCTTCCAAAGTCTATGTGCACTGTACACTGCTCATCTCTTAGTGCAGCAGTTCCAGGTAAACTGTCACTTGCTCACTATTGGTGGAACCAGTGTCATGTTCCTGTGGGTCCCTGGTCATGTCAGTCTGCCAGGAAACAAGGCTGCTGATGCTGCTGCCAAGGTTGCAGTCCTTGTACCTCAGCCTGCAATTACCTATATTCTTTCCAATGATATCTGTATTGCCACCTGTCAGGAGGTGCTGTCCCTTTGGCATTGTCAGTGTTCATCACTTCACAAGAATAAGCTTTGGCTTATTAAGCCTCTGCCAGTGCCTTGAATGACTGCCGTGGAGATAATTTTAATTGGGCTGCATATTGGGCACAGCCTTTTTAGCCATTGTCATTTGCTAAGTGGAGCTACCCCACCACTTTGTACTCATCACCCCCAAATTTTAACTGTCCACCACTTCCTGCTGGAATGCCCTTTTTAACAATTTACATTCCAGCCTGGGTTTGCCATCTGATTTATCAGCCATTTTAGAGAATGATGCGAGAGCTGTCAACTGCATTTTACTTTTCATTCGCCGAAGCACTATGACGAAGGCCAATTACTTTTTAGTTTCGGACCTCCATTTCTGTATGGTTTTTTTTTTGCCTTGTTTCCATGTGCCTGGTTTTAGCTGTCTCCTATTCTGTCAATTGGGACAGATGTGAAGTTGTTTAACTCCTCTCTGTGTTCGTGGTCTATAGTCTTGACTTGGGTGCGTATGACCCCAGTTGTTTTTTGTGTCCTAAAGCCAAATGAAACAAACAAAACAAAACTGCTTGGTGAGTAGATTTTTTCCTATCCAATTACATTATGTTGTAAAAATGGATTATTTTTTGTTGTTATACTAATTCAATTTAATTTTTATCTTACAGAAAGTTTGACATGAAACATAGCATAGTCAGGAATTATTGGTGATACAGAAAAAATACTCATTGAGATAGAATGTAGAGTAAATGTAATTTCTTACTAAACACTAAACTTATCTTAACATCTTGTTCTCTTGATTTATCTCTGGCGTCAGTGCCTTGCTCATAAAATATTTCCCATCAGGACTTTCACTACAGTTTGTTCCCAGACCAATCTGTTTGTGTTCCTGCCTCACCTCTTTACAGGGAGTCCAGCAGGGAACTCCCTTGCCCCATCTACCACCCACACTCGTGGTCATACATTTCACCTATTGTGGATGATCTATGCACAAGGAGAGAAATGTGCTGAGTTTGTCACAAACATTCGAACCTCATTGCTACAAAGAAGACGCATGATGATGTTGGGCAAGTGCAACAGATTTCCAGTGAAAGCAACCTAAAAACAGTGCTGATACACTTTCAGGTTCTCACCAATATGAGACCAACTCTGTAAGGTGTAAGTTGAGCACTGCAAGCTACGCTGGTGATGTCCTAGATTCCAATGATGTTGCACTCAGAGGAAAAATTGATACTGTAACAACAGCAAAAATATAACAACTCTCATCCCCATGGAGGAGATAACAATGCCATCCAGGAGGCACACCTGGAAGAAAAACACAGGAAATGGCTAGGACATCATTAGGGAGGAACGGTGTGGTGGAACGGTGCAGGCAGAAAAACCTGAGAATGAAGGAATGAAGTGACACAAGACAGAGACAAGTTAGAACAAGTAATTATAAGACAAATAATCACAGAACATGGGAGAACAATTGTGCAGAGTCATCTGCAACCCAAAGGAAATGTGAAGAATGTTTTTTGAACAAAGAGCAAAACCATTCAACCACTGTCAAGAAGCACTTGAACACAGAGATGAACTCTACCTAATGAAACACAAGACACTGGTAAGAAGTTTCCAGAGACAAAAAAGTAATAAAAAAAGCCAAAAAGAGAGATGTTCCTGAATAGCCAAAATGAATAGTCTTTAATTGCGACACAGATTGCACATGCCAACATGCAGCAAATGAAACAGCTCTCTGGTGAAGGCAAGGTAGAGAATGCCCTGATCCACTAAAAGATGTTGCTAATATGAAAACTATTCTTTAAGCTTTCACTTGAGCCCTCTGTCTGTAATAAGTCAGAAACACTCCTGTAGGCACCTACAGTGTAGGTTGGACTGGCAATGCCAATATTGTGGGCTGCATTCTTGTTACTATAGTCATGGCACTCAGAAGCAGATAGTTGATATCGAGTCTGGAACTTTGAATGGCAAGTGAGCCACTGTGAATTGACCTACAAAGTCTGTGCAATGGAGAAATGCTGTAAAGCCCAGTGTCACATGGCTCAAATGAGGAAACTATGCAGTGGCTGTCATGAGAAAGATGAGCTGCACTGAGTGTGAGTTTCAGTTTCAGCCCTGTTAGCATGCCAGCAACTGAAAGCCCTCCATTGTGGGGCATAAGGCGGGATTGTGAAGCACCAGCCAGATGCTACACCACACATTTCAACCTCATTCCTGTTATGTCTCCTTCTCCATTCTGTTGCCATACTCATCATCTTTCCTTTCTGACTCACCTCTACAAAGAATCCTCCTGAGAAGTACCCCACCTCATCTGCCACTCATTCTCCTGGCTACTTGTACCCATCTGTAAGTAAAGAAAGGCGTGTTACATTGTATGCATTTAATGTGGCAATTTTAAAGTAGAACAATGAAAATATAGTAATTGGTAAACATTTTTGCTATTGCTTTCTGTGGGCTCTCTCTGAGAAAAATTCATGATAATTTGAAATTATGGGTGAAGTTTTTTGGAAGTCACTAAGTGCTCTCATTGTCAAATACCAGATGAATATAATGTCGGTATATGCCTGCAATGAGTGAAGCTGCATACACAGGCATAGACACAATTCCTAACTGTTAAACTTGCCACAGTGTGTTAACCATGTAACATAAGATTATATGTTTTAAGTAACAGATTATTACAGCATTTTAAATTTTGGTCAGCAATTATGTGAAGTGTTGAAAATGAAAGTTTATTTTCCCCTGATTGTCTTCAGATAGCAGCCTGCAACTTCACTAACTGAGTTCCAGAAAGACAGGGTTTTATTAATGTTCACTGTTGTACATAATTGAGTAGATTAGATGCTCAGTTATTCACTGATTAGTAGGCACTCTACAAGACTGAAATAATTGATTCTGTTCTTCATCATTCCATGTTGAAACACTATTAGTTAATCAATTATTTGTTTTACTTTTGCAGATAGAGTTTTTTATATTAACTCAAAATGTTTTCTGTCAATCAGGTACAATTCAAAGCGTTCTATCTCCTATTGCTGAGGAGAGTGAAAGTGGAAAGAGCACCGGTACAACTGATGGAGCCATGGTATGTTTAACCAGTAGCAGAAAGTTCGATTTTGTGGCCTGTAATTAACACCACACTACTTCCTGGCCTCCTTTCAGGTGCTCACAAAGCTCATTACATTTGGCCTTTTAGCCATTACAATACTTCCTCCTCTTCTGTACTGTCATGCACTCTACACACTTACTTAAATAAAAAAAAACTACTTCCTTCATATCCTATTCATTTCCATTTCATTCTCATTACATCTCCCATGCCAGTTTGTTTCCTGACACCACAAACATCACAACTTCTTTTCCAATGGAAACTGAAATGCTATCTCAAGTCTAAATTATCTGCTGAATGATCCAAAACATTTCTCAAAGACCAATCATATACTGGCTCTTAATTTAAAACAAGTAACTCTCTTTAATAATTAATGTCAAGTCGTGTGTCATTGGTTAGTATGCAGAATCTTAATGACAGCTCAACTTCATCTTTGTTCTCCTGTGTAATGGTAGTTGTCACAGTGCTCACAGATTTAGGAGGAATCCACAATGCTGAACCAGAATGAAACAGCAAGGCATTAACCCAAGGAGAGATATCATCAGTAGGGAGTAAACCACTCAAATCATCATGTACTGTGAAGAACGACAAAGCAACTATTGTCATCTCACCCTGCAGAAATCCTACATCAATCTGCACCAGTTCTCATGTGCAGCACAGAAAGCTCCTAAAGTTTATAAAAGTTTAAAGCCACCATTTGAACTAAAAAAAGACTTTATGGTGGTGACCACTATTCATCAGTACTATAGACATGGTGAGGTAAACAATTTACCAAATCAATAGGTCATATCGTAGTTGTTACTCATTAAATATGACAATTAATATTCTTTCAGAATGACAACTACCACTTACTGTTGTCTAAAATACTTACTTATTGCTGTTTGGAAGTGAGTTTTCCTCATTTTTGAGCAAATATCATAAACACAAATAAGTGACTCATTCTCCTCCATATAATCATGGCATGACAAACTTCCTGAAGTCTTCTGAAAATACTTTCCTGGTTGCTAAATAAGTACCAAGAGACTACTTCGAGAGATCTACTTGTCTTAGTGATTGTTGTGTTTGACACCTGTTGGTTAGTAATTCAATGGAACTACCTTAATGTACTTAAACACATGTGTCACAAATTGTGCAGTGTGATGTAAAAGTAACTGTTTAGCTACTTTTGTCCTTTGGGATTTGCTGTCAGTGATATTAAGATAGGTCTTGGTACCTGAAACAAAATCAAATGATAACTCTTGTGATGGTGTTTCAGATCTTGCATTGACCATGGCAAACAGTCTTTCATCCAGTAAGTGTTTTAATTTTCATACACCTTGTTTTCTAGGACCAATATTTGGTACAAATCTTAAAGGTCATGGAATATGCCAGATAAAATAAAATGTTTAAGAAACCAAAAAAGAGGAGATATATGTTTATGTAAATGCAATCAAGAATGTAACACAGGAATCAGCTTAATTTTTCAAGGAAATCGTCAACACGATAGGAAACTCTTCAATTTTGATTTGAAACTACATGGATTACTGCTAAGAGGTTTGAATTCCTGTGGTAACTTACTGCAAATGGATGCCGCAGTGTACTGCACGCCTTTCTGCTCAAGAGTCAAGAAAGTGTGCCCCATAGGCAGATTGGATATCTTCCTAGTGTTAACTGAGTGAAAGCTGCTAATTCTTGGCAGTAAGCTGACACTGTTAACAAGAAATGACAGCAAAGAATGTGTGTTTATTGAGAGGCCTATGTCAGATTACCCAGACTAATTAACAGGGTTCAGCAGGAATTACACCAGCTTATACAACTTAATGCCTGAACCACCCATTTCTGAGCCGAAACATCCTTTGGGAAATGGAAGAATTACCCCAAAATATACCACCATACCTCATAAGTGAATGATAATAAACAAAGTAGACTAATTTTTGTGTCACACTGTCATTTACTTCATATACCATTCAAATAGTAAAAATGCCAGCATTAAGTCTTTGAACAAGATCCTGAACACGAGTTTTCCACAACAGTTCACTATCCATCTGAACATATAGAAATCTGAACTGTTATGTTTCACTAATTGTACAGCCATTCTGTGAAATTAAAATGGCTGGTTTTGTTGAATTTTTTGTTAGAAATTGTAAAAACTTATTCTTACTGTGATTTAGCATTAGTTTATTTTCTACAAGTTATGAACCTATATCTCAAACTGCACTACTTGAAACAATACCAACATTCCAAAAACATTCTTTACTACCACGCTAGTGTCATCAGCAAACAGAGGGCATACCATTTATATAAATTAGGAACAATAGATATATTACAGAAAACACACACCACTCTTACGAGGTATGTTGGCCTCAATGAATGTGTTTTGTGACAGCTGAATTCGCTCCCAAAGATAACATGTAAATATATAAACACGGAGCCATAAACTTTGTTCATTAAACATTATACTAGTACAGACGACAGTTTTGCATTGGTGATTGAACAGCAGGAGGATGATCCGTGAAAATTCGAGAAGCGTTTTGAGTCTCATGTTGTTACATATTCCCTCCAGTGAGTGGATGCCCAATGGTGCACTAAATTTTCTCACAATACGTTGAGAACATCCAAAATATCCCAGCAATTACAGTAAAATATGCATTTTTAAAGTTTTTAATGATGTATGTTGAGAAGATGTTCTCTCCCAGGAGTTGAATAAGGTTAGGCTTGAAACCTATTCAGTACCTTCATCCTCAGGACATTGGAATGTGCAAACTATTCAAAGGAAAAGGGAGGGTGAACTGATACTTCTTAAATTCTAAGGATATTTATACCAGTACCAGTGTGACTTTAGGCTGTACATGGATGCAGACAAAGCAAGCTACTGGGAACTATTGAAATCCCTCAAGGTTGGCAGCAGAAAAAGCATCATTACTCATTTAAGAGACAGTTTTTCCAAGTTCCTATTTTTATTGCGGTGAAAGTTAGGTAAATTCTAAGAACCTTGAAAAAGTATCTTCCCTTTGTTCCACTAGATGGTGATAGAGAGAGCTGTGTAGGTCAAACAGAGGTAAGGCCAAAAATGTCTTAAATTCTGTAGTCATTGTGATGTGTTAAATAACTTTATCAAATCAGCAGTTTCCCTGGACTTTTTATCTGATGAGCCTAAATATAAAGTCCCTCCAGCATATAGACATAAACTTCACAGAGCCCTATTAAGTATGGTGTATCCATTTGTTCCCTTCTTGTGCTAAGTTCATCCTTGCTACTTTTCACATATGCTGCAGATGCTCTCCTATTACGGTGCCCAGAATGATACTTCTGCCTAATTCCAAAATTGCACCTCCCCTGGCTTAAAGAATGTTTCTTCCTGCTTGGTGTGCAGATTTTGACTGAATATGCATGCTGTTTCATTCCAGTATGGCACAGAACTTTTCTTGAACAAATTTGGCACAGTGCAAATTTCTTATCGCCTATAATCTTCTTACTTTTATAACTTTTTGGCTTTCTGGAATACACACAGGACATCTTGTGACAGAAATGCGTTATTTGAAATGAAAAGAAAACAGTGACTGACAAACAGAAAAAGCCTGTTTGTATAAAGTTCATGGATAACCTTTTTATTTATTTATTTTTTCTCCTGTGAATAGTTCATCTGAGGAACACATTCCAATTTTAGATCCTCACGGTTTGTTGTTTCCTTTTCTTCCATTATTATTTCATTTGTTCACTGTATTCTGTCTCTTTGCAGACCATTTTGAACCAGTCTTTTTAGCTACCCTGCCTCGGAATAATTTGATTTTCAATACTTCTTCCTGAAAGATTTCTCTGTTAGCATCTTCTGTCCTTATATAGTTTCTTTCTAAAACTTTTTTTTTACTTCACTGACCCAGCTATTTCTGTACTGCTTATCCCACAGCTATTTTAAAATCTTATTTGTAAATCTACTGTCTTGTGTTTGTGATGAAGCAAGCTGGGATAGTTTTACTCCCACTCTTGTTTTGCCATCTTCCTCCTTAAAATTCATTTTGTCACTTTTGAATTAAGTACTATTAACATATGTCAATATAATCTGCATTTTCATAAGAGAGAAACGTTGGCCCTCAGTTTTAAAGAACTTAACATAAGATCAAATTTTGTGCTTAATTTTATGTATGTAATTGAATTCCCAGTTTATTTTGACTATTCCTTGTCGGTATCTTCCATTATTAGGTGAAATCAGTAATTGTTTCATGACTTAATTTCTGTTGTTGATGTATAAACAAATCTAAATTCTGTACTAATTATAAGCATTTGGGAGACAAAATACTAGTAATCTTAAAGTATCTATTTGGCTCTATTCAGAAACATGTTAGCAAAATTATCTGTTATTTAATCCCAAAGTAATTAATAGCTTTGTCCAAAGTATTGTTTGCATACATAAATTTGTCAATTTGATTATTTAAACAAATAATTCTGTCTAACTCTTGTAGTAGAAGAAACTGTGAAAAAGATGGAATTTTTTGATGTAATCAGTCAATTTAACGAGTTAAGATTTAATTGTAATTTCTGTAAATTAAACTTCAAACAATGTGTAGTTTCAGTACCTATCATTGTGATAACGTATAAGGGCCTGATTTCTGGTCCTGAGACAGTCAGTCCAGGGCCAAGTTTGAGAAGTGGAACCTGTGTTGGTTAGAGCGACAACAATGTATCAACTTAACAGTGAACCTATCTATTTGGACCACATCGGTTTTAAAGGATTTCCTAGCATTCTTAACATCCCCCCCCTCCTCCTCCCCCCTCATGCTGTAGAAATCCTTAAGCACTTCTACTGGCTATTTCCACCAGGAAATTTGTTTGTGTTACAGCAGATGCCACATTTTCGGCAGGTAATACAAAATCACCTCCAAATTGATTTTGACCTTCTTTCTTCCTCCTCCTAATCTTATTGGAAAAATGCCGAGTTCAATACATTCTTTGTAAGAAATTCTTACAATTTTCCCTAATACAGTATTAAATAAGATGGGTACAGGCCATCACCTTGTGGTACATGTGTTTTTATTTTGAAGGCTGTGAAATTTCTCCCATAAGATTTACTTTACAGAGTGGTATCTGTAAGTGTTTCATGGATTAGGTTTGTCAGTTTAGACCTTATACCAAATCCTCAAATTATTTTATCTGTAGTTTTTCTGTCAACATAATCAAAAACCTTCTTGTTATCCACAAACATAATACAATATCCTTTGAATTTAGTAATTGGTGATGAATTAGTGACTTGAGATTAAATATTTGATCTGATCATGACCTTCCCTTCATCTAAAGCAAGCTTGATATTCACATTAATGGCTGTCTAGTGTTGTTTTTTATTCTGCTTGATAAAATTTTGGAAAATACTTAGACGCTACTGACAGTAGAGAGGTTACTATGTAGTTGTTTCCAACTGTTTATTATCTTTCTTATGCAGTGGAAGTATCAAGGTAACTTTCCACTCCTCTGGGATATTTTTTTTCTGTTTTTCAGATTTCATCAAAGAGTAAATTTAGCTAATTTGCCTTATTTGGCAAGGACCACATCAAAAGTTCAGCTAAAATACAATCTTCTCCACAACCTTTCTTATTTCTGAGGGTGTTAATTCCTTCTTCAGTTTGTTGTATAGCTTGTGGTAAATCTTCTTCACAATTTTCATTACTAACTGAGATTTGAAAGTCATGAAAGATCTTGAAAGCATTATTTAACCCAATTTGGCCGTTTTTATTTTAGAAACATATTTGCGGTTTGAAACCTCTTCAATTTGTTCTTCACAGTTTGATATAAAAAACAGGGGATTTATTTCTGTCTATTTGCAAAAGTTTCTCTTTCTCAAAGCTTTATTTGGTATTTCTGATTAATCTGGTAGTTTTCTTTCTTTGTTGTTTAGATTGATCATGACCTAGAATTTTCTTTCAGCATTTTTGCCTTATTCATCTTTTATCCATCTCTGGGATGGTTTCTTTGCATATTTCATTCCACCACATTTTACCTTTATTTTTTATTATTGAATTATTTTTGGTGCTGTGAATATCTTTTTGCAAGCTGCCATGCTTAGTCACTTTAATTTCATGTTGATAGCCTTTAACTGATTCCTTAGTTAGTGAGTCTATCTGCATTATGTTTTAGTAACCTTTGTGAGTTTCTTTGTTCTTTGTTAGACAGAAGTTTTACTTCAAAGTCACCTTTCCTTACTACTTTCAAATTCATAACTTCCATTGTACTTCTTTGTGAAATAGGTACATGACCTAACTGATTTTTTTCTGACATTTTGTTGCGAGATATCCATGTTTTAGCTTCCCTTGGGAGCTTCCTAAGGTGGGTTGACATCAATTTCAAGAGAGAGCTTTGACACAAAATGATTGACCTCAAATGTGTTGGTTCTTCTGTGAAGTGGGTGATATCCTACTTGATTTATGAATTTCTTTACTTTCTGTTCATTTAATTGCTATCATGATTTTGGCTTCAAGCCCTTAATGAGCACAGAAAAATATGTGGCAGACAGGTGAAAAACATATTCTTTGAGCCACAGAATTGACAAAACATTCGTTACATGTGCTGTTTCTCCAAATATGTTAAGAAATCACTGGGCAGTTTGAGGCCAGTTTGGTTTCAACATTGTAGTAGTTACAATAAAAATATCTCCCTCCATCATTTGGAAAATTCTCATTTGTCTGAGGAGGTCCATTAGCAGTTCGTCTCCTTCTTAAATTACTTTCAGTTACATTTGTGGAAATTCTAAAAGGCCTTGAATTTTTGTGGTGGTTCTTCATTTACAGACCTGCATATCAATGTAGTCTGGCAGCCTTGGCAGAATTGCCAAAGCCTAACACCTCCTCTTGTCCAGGCCAAGTAGGATTGTCGTAAATATTGCAAGAAAATTTTGATATTTCGATAAACATCTCTTAGCCCGTACTTCAAAATGCCTAATGGAGAAGCCTTGTCAGTGTTTAGTTCTGTGCTTCCAGGAGTCCTGCTGAGTTTTCAACATTTATGCACAATATTTCGATGACATATTGTGCAGGCTCTTTCAGGTACTGCAAGTCTGGAGTTATACGAAATTGGTGCTAGATATTCAATCTCTCAAGGAACCATTTATTGTATGTCATGCACCAGTGTATATAACAGAGTTTGATTGCTGGTACCCACTGTGCAATTTCATGCTTTTTGTTGGTTGGGGCCCTCACTGATATTCTGTAACACGCAAATACTGTGTGTTTTTCAGCAGCTCCTATCTCATACCCTTCTAATAGATCTAGATGCAGACACATCCCACACATCCTCCCTCCACCAACTCCACCTACTGAAGTCCAGCTAGGAACATTACCTATCCCTTCAGTGGTGGGCAACCTGTGAAACACGTCATGTGATCTAAATGCTAGGCCGCAACCAACCACTGTACTGCATTCTAGGAGGGCAAGACAAACAAGCAGTTACTGTCTGCATAAATGGCACACCACCAAACCCAATGCACTGCTACCAGTGTCATCATTATGACCACAGTCAAATGTCATGGCGACGCCCAGCCAACTGTGTAGCCTCGCTACCTTGCCCTCTCTGCTGCACAAGTTGCAATGGTGATCATGCCACCTCCTTCTGAGATTGTCTCGTGTATCTCAATGACTGGGTGTCCAGGAGATCTGGGTCAAGGAAAAAGATGCCTTACCAGATCACTCGCAAATTGTTGGCTAGTCAGTGACCCTGTGTTCTACCATGAGGCAGTTACAGTACCATTGCTGTTACATCTCACTCCATGAAGGATGTGGACATCCAGATGTGTGATGTGAAATACAGCACTGTGGTTGTTGAATCACCCAGTGTCATAGCAGCTGTGTCGTCGTCGTCGTCCTACTCCTACTCCTACTCCTACTCCTCCTCACCAGCTGTGCAAGAAGCCTCAAACTTGTCTCATGGGACAAAGTCACCTGCTACACAACTGAAAGCCCAGGAGGGATGGAATGAATACTCCCACAAAGACTTTCTATGTCCCTTCAGCCAACAAACATTTCAGTCTTCCTATGCCAACCAGAAAGGATCCAAGAAATCAACGGCAAACAATGTGCTTCTGTATTGGCTCACAGTTCCTCCTTGATGGTGTGGCCAAATGATACCCTTTGCTGACTGACCACCTTGTAGCTGGTATGCATCTCCAGGCGTCTTTCTGCTCTGGACCTCAAGGACAGACAGAATGAGAATGCCAACACCTCTGTAGATCTTACAGAGGCTGATTCTCCAGCCCTTCTGCCCTGTAGCAGTGAGCCTTCAAAAGCTGCCACTCAATAGTCATTGAGGTGACACCCCTGCATTTTTCCCTTCTCCCCTCTCCTAATCATGACAATCCACCAATGGAATGTTTGCTGCCTTTGATCCAACAAAGAGGATTTATGGCTGCTCTTGTAATCACAGCCTCTGCTTGTTCTCTGCCTCCAGGAAACAAAATTGAATCCTCATGACCTGCTTTGAGCTCTCACATGTATTTCCAGTCTACTGTGACATCCCCCCAACCTCACAGCATCATCCAAGGACCGATTCAATGTAATTGGGTGGAGTGATACTGCTCATCAAAGATGATGTTCATAGTCTTCTTGGAAACCCAGCTTCAAGCTATTCCAGTCTGCATTTTACTTCCTATCCTAAACTTTTCCATATGTACTGTTTGCATACCTCACTCAGTCTGTGTCACTGGACAGTCTTCATGCTTACTGGCCAACTCCCTCACCCCTTTTGGCCGCTCGTTGACTGTAATACACACCATTCCCTTTGGGACTCTCCCAGAACCTGTTGGAGAGGTGCCTCTTGACTGACCTTCTCAGTCACCATAACCTCATTTGCTTTATTGTTGGAGTATCCACCTGCCTTTCACACTCCATGCACTCCTACCCCCATCTGGACCTCTTGTGCACTGCCCAATTTACCCATCATCTCATCATTGTCTTTGTTATGCACTCAAGTGACCATTTCCCATTAGCTATCCATTTTCTGACTCCTACCCCACCTACGTGCCCACCCAAATGGCAGCTTTCTAAGGATTTCTAGAGATTTGCTGTTCCCTGGCACCCTTCAGGAAATATTGTTTCCCCAGTTGTGATGCCCAAGTAGAAAATCTTAAAAATTCTATCATTACCACCACACAATGTTCCATTCTCACACTTGATCTTTACTGTGCTGTGTCCCAGACCCTTGTTTGACTGAGCCATGTTGTGACTCAACTCATATGCAGAGATGTGCTCTACATGTTTTTAACATTCTATGAAAGCAAACTGCAGACATTGCAAACTGTTGCTTGAACAGTGTCGTCACACCCTTCAGGATAGCAAGAAATTGGCTGGATTAAATTAACTAGTTCTTTTAACTGTTCCACTCCCTCTTCTGTTGTGTCGGCCAACCTCAGGTTGCTCTCTGGGACCAAGAATCATTTTCAAATTTCTGCCCTGGTAGCAGCAGATAGTCATAATGGACCCTATAACTATCTCTATAATTTGTAATTTTATAATGGTCTGTTATTCATTTCCCCTTCCATGATGGGATGGTTCCTCTCAAAGGGCACGGCCGACTTACTTCCCCATCCTTCCCTAATCCGATGAGACTGATGACCTTGCTGTCTGGTCTCCTTCCCCAAACAACCCAACCCTTCCATGCTGCTTTAGACTACTCCACCAGGTCATAGTTGAGGGGTATTCATTCCAGCAAACCATGCTGTACTTCTATTTCAATCACTGGCATTATCCTTACACCAGCCTTCATGAATCTAGCAACTGTAGTCTACATTCCCAACATGTTGACTTGTGTTTAGTGGGCACCTTTGTCCTGCACTGTGACAGTTGCTGTATGTGGCAGCTGACAGCTCTAGTGAATTCAGACAGTTATGCTCAATTGAAATAGAAATATTTTGTGATTCTTCATTTGTATTATTATGCAGTTTTCGTCAATTGCACTTTAATAAAATTTCACATGTATCTACTTGTCACTGCACCTGATTCGTAATCTGTCATTATATAATTTACCAACTTACTAACACTGAGATGAGCATGTGCAGTGAGATAACATACCACTGACACATTTGAAGGTGTTTCATTTATGCTTAAATTCAGTTCATGTAAAGTTATTCAGCTTTTTAATTTTTTTTTTTTTTGCAGGAGCAGGAAGAGGTACACCCAGAGGAGGTACTGGCAGGTGAGATTTTTGCTTTATTCAGTAGCTTAATTACATGTTAAAGTTATCACTTTAATATTTTCTTATGTGGTATTTTTTTCCATAATTTTCTTGCTAGAGTATTTCAGTGAAACAGTTGTTCAAAATTTTATACTTGAATTTGACGCTGGATGTTAATTACATGGTACATAATTCATACTGAAAATTGGCAATGCCTTTGTAACTACAAAAGATTGGTCACAAATGTGCAGTTGTGTTCAAAATGTATGCGGTGGTAGATTGTGAGGGAAATGTGATGAAAGAGAAAGAAGACAAATTTCTAAGTACCAAATTGACATTTTAAAATAAGTCATTGTAAAGGTGAGCTAACATTACAAATTGGCACACTACAATAAGTAGTAATGTTAAGATCACAGTCCCCTTATTCCGTAGTCGTGGCTCATATTAAAATAATCACCTTGAGATAAATATATTTATGTATAAAACAATCACTCAGCATAGTTGAGCTTCTTAAAGAGAAAAATTGCCAATCTTATTGGGGACTGGATCAAGTTAACCACATTCATGCCCAGTGATTTGAAACCTCATCATCATGTCTCGAAATGAAGAATATTGTCCCTGTAATCCTTCTTCTCTCCTGAATCAGTATTTTGCAACCTCACTGACGTGACGTGTGAAATAGCCTGGGTGCCCCAGTTATCCCTCACCTGCCAAGAGGGTTATTGACTACGCATTGACAATATGCTACTGAGTACAAAATGCCTGACTTGGTTGTAGCTTCACAACCTGTGTACTGCATACTCGATACCCATCTCCAATTCTGTCACCCCGTCCACTCCCATATCAACTTCCCTAATTTAAACATATGGGAGTTCTCCTTAACTCATCCTTAAGTTCCACAATCCTCCCTCCCTCATTACTCATTACCCGTGTGCTGCCTTCCTCAAGCATAGCTCCGTCCATATCCTCGTATCTGTCCCTGTGCCTCCTATATTACATCCTGTGCCACCCCACCCCATCCCCTCACTGACATTCCCACTCAATCTGTCCACCACAACTCCGCACAGAGTTGTCCTGCAGGTTTAAGAAAATCTGTCTGATTGAGAAAGGGACAGAGTGTGGCAAATGTTATTCAAGGCTTAGCCTTTCACTGCTTATTTCCATAGTAACTCTTTCATGGCAAACAGAACATCTTAGGCTGGTGCATAAGACTGTAATGTTTTCTGTAAGTTCAAAAAACACACACTATACATAATGGAGACTTAAGTCATCATAAATAATATAATCTGCTCCACTAATCACTGCAGTCTGCCAATGTTGGGGTAACTTTCTGAATCCACAACAGTAGAAATCACGTGGTTTTGTAGCATTGCTGCCTTGTTTAGACAGAAGCATTCCATTCTATTCCTTCCCTTAAATTAGCACAAAGACACATTTTCTAGTCATTGGTAATGGTGCAGGATAGGAATGATCAGTGGTGTTCACACACTAATCGATGACAAGCAAGTGGATGATGCACATAAGGCCAACCAGTAATTTTTCTGATTTGGCTTGTGGTTCTCATATTCTTCATTGTTGAACCTTCTCCATTGCATTCAAATGCTCCACAATGAGGGAATGAGCATGAGGGACACAATTGTGTGGGTGGGGGATGTTTTAAAACCAATTTCCATCAATTGACTTAAGAGTGTGCTTTTATTTTGCACAATAATGCCATTGGCTTCATAGCCATTCTTGAATGCCTGTTGAAATGTTAATATGTATGTCATGCTGTGTTGTTCTGTTATTGAAAAAAAAACATGTTTCTAACTTTATAGACCCATTTATAGTTTTCAACTGTGCACAATATCAGCCACATCACATATCTTTCACACATACTCATATCCTGCAATAGAACACACCTTACAAGACCAAAAGTATATTTTTTCAGTAACTCACAGACTGGTCAAACAATCTTAATTTTTCAACATGATCTTCAGAATGGGTGTTGTTGTTGTGGTCTTCAGTTCTGAGACTGGTTTGATGCAGCTCTCCATGCTACTCTATCCTGTGCAAGCTTTTTCATCTCCCAGTACCTACTGCAACCTACATCCTTCAGAATCTGCTTAGTGTATTCATCTCTTGGTCTCCCTCTACGATTTTTACCCTCCACGCTGCCCTCCAATACTAAATTGGTGATCCCTTGATGCCTCAGAACATGTCCTACCAATCGATCCCTTCTTCTGGTCAAGTTGTGCCACAAACTTCTCTTCTCCCCAATCCTATTCAATACTTCCTCATTAGTTATGTGATCTACCCATCTAATCTTCAGCATTCTTCTGTAGCACCACATTTCGAAAGCTTCTATTCTCTTCTTGTCCAAACTATTTATCGTCCATGTTTCACTTCCATACATGGCTACACTCCATACGAATACTTTCAGAAATGACTTCCTGACACTTAAATCTATACTGGATGTTAACAAATTTCTCTTCTTCAGAAACGCTTTCCTTGCCATTGCCAGCCTACATTTTATATCCTCTCTACTTCGACCATCATCAGTTATTTTGCTCCCCAAATAGCAAAACTCCTTTACTACTTTAAGTGCCTCATTTCCTAATCTAATTCCCTCAGCATCACCCGACTTAATTAGACTACATTCCATTATCCTTGTTTTGCTTTTGTTGATGTTCATCTTATATCCTCCTTTCAAGACACTGTCCATTCCATTCAACTGCTCTTCCAAGTCCTTTGCTGTCTCTGACAGAATTACAATGTCATCGGCGAACCTCAAAGTTTTTATTTCTTCTCCATGAATTTTAATACCTACTCCGAATTTTTCTTTTGTTTCCTTTACTGCTTGCTCAATATACAGATTGAACAACATCGGGGAGAGGCTACAACCCTGTCTTACTCCCTTCCCAACCACTGCTTCCCTTTCATGTCCCTCGACTCTTATAACTGCCATCTGGTTTCTGTACAAATTGTAAATAGCCTTTCGCTCCCTGTATTTTACCCCTGCCACCTTTAGAATTTGAAAGAGAGTATTCCAGTCAACATTGTCAAAAGCTTTCTCTAAGTCTACAAATGCTAGAAACGTAGGTTTGCCTTTCCTTAATCTTTCTTCTAAGATAAGTCGTAAGGTCAGTATTGCCTCACGTGTTCCAGTGTTTCTACAGAATCCAAACTGATCTTCCCCGAGGTTGGCTTCTACTAGTTTTTCCATTCGTCTTCAGAATGGGTATAAAGTTGAAATCATGACTGTGTAAACAAATGAACAAGTAATATTCAAATCATGGAAATTTCTTTAAAAAGAAAGGTAAATGAGATACTGGTAGTCAGTGAGACAGTGTTAGTAAAAGAGGAGGAGAGATTTGTGAAGATAGAATCAGTGGGAGGAAAAGAGATAGGAGCCTGTGTAGACAAAAAGGAAGACTTAGGGACACGATAAATCAGCTTCTTGGTATACATGAACACATAAGTGTGGGAGAGAGACAATTTTGGTCTGAGGTCTTACACTCTTGTGTATAAGGAAAAACAACTGACTTGGATGCCCCAGAATTATTTTTGAGCTGTTAAGGAGTTGTGGAGTCAGTGAGCTTATCAAAGAAAGACAAAAACAGACAGTGTAATTGAGAGAGGTGACATTGTCAGTGGGATATACTGTAAATCAGTGGGAGAAAAATGAGACAGTGGGGGAGAGCCATGTACATAGACAGTGACAGTGAGGGGGAGGTGCTGAGTATGAAGGCTTCACTAGAGGGAGAGACCAGATGAATGAATTTAGGTAATTGCGTGTTAAAACAGTGGGAATATGTTCACATTGCAAAAACGTTTGGTGAGGAAGGCAAAATGTAGATGGGGCAGCTGGTTCCTCACTCTACTGTCAGTATTTTAAAGAGGAAAATATTCATCTTTCATGTGCTCCAATAGGGGCATTTTACCAGTTGTTTGCCCTATGGTACTATGTGTTGCATGAGATACTGCTGGTGGAACTAGAGTTTGTTTTTTTGTTGTTGGTGATGTAGTAGGTTGAATCAGAGAATGTGGTAGTTTAAAAAAAGCATATTGTCGAGACACTATTGAGTGCACTACCTTCGGTTGCATGTTGCATGGAAAGTTAACCTGTATTGTGGAACATGTGGATACTGAAGTGCATAATCTTCTCATTGAGTAGAGGACAGGGATGTAATAAACATTACTTATCAATAATACAGTGTCTGCTAATGCTTCATTTTCTGTACAAAAGGTAATGTTCGTCACTCTGATTTTAGATGCTTTTGCTTCATCTGTATTTCTTCCCACAGGAACAAAGCATCAGGTAAATTAGTATCTTGTGTAAAGTTTTCTTATTTCATTTCAGGCATAAAAATACATAAGTGTTTTTCTATGAGAGTGTGGAAAGAGAAAAATTCAGGATGGAATGTAACAGTATTATGGGAAGGGAGGTTGCTACTCACCATATAGCAGAGATGCTGAGTTGCAGATAGGCACAACAAAAAGACTGCCATTAAGACCTTCATCAACAATAGTCTCTCTGTTGCGTCTATCTGTGACTCAGCATCTCCGCTACATGGTGAGTAGCAACATTCCTTTTCATAGTATGGAAAGACAGGCTTCCTAATTACAGAACTGACACTGAAAACTAAATTTGCTACCTCCAACAGGTATTTTTTTCTTTTTTTCAAAGCACATTTTCTGAATCCATGCTACTGGTACCAACACACATTTTCGGTCAGAATTAGATTTTGCTATTATCTACAGATTTGAATAACATTTAAAAATGTATTTGCAATTTCCACTGTAATTAATTATGATAATTTCACAGAAAGAAAACAGTAGCATGCCCATGTGATGAGCCATTGCTAAGTTCACACTCTTGTCAAACAGTGTAACTTAATTGGATAGATAAAAACATCTAATCACCCATCACATTCTTTTGTGTGTGTGTGTGTGTGTGTGTGTGTGTGTGTGTGTGTGTGTGTGTTTTTCTGCTGCTGCTTGGCAAGTAGATTTTTTTAATCTATCAAATAATTAAATTGTAAAGAAGAAATAGCTCATTTAAAATTAAACATGAAATAGAATTAGACGCAACTGAGGTGAATGACTCATAAAACTGAAGAAGTGAATTGAAACAAAAAATATTATGAAACAGAGTCGCTACTCACTATATAGTAGAGTTGAAATGAAGGATGTCAAGCTGGGCAGCATGCTTAGCAGCAGGGTATCAACTTCTTTCTTGCCACAGTTTGTATGTGGCCATTTATGTGGACAGACAGTTTGTTTGTTGTCATGCCCACATATAATGCAGCACAATGGCTGCATCTTAGCTTATATAGCACATGACTGGTTTCACAGGTAGCGCTGCCTTCAATGGGGTAAGTGATCTTTGTGACCAGGCTGGCGTAGGTGGTATTGGTGGTGGTGGTGGTGGTGGTGGTGGTGGTGGTGGTGGTAGGATGTATGGGACAGGTCTTGCATCTAGGTCTATTACAGGGATATGAGTGATTAAGTATGGGTTAAAAGTTCTTCCTAAACACTCAGAATCCTAAAACCCCTCCCCTCATTCAGATTCATTGAAGACATCTTTGTGATCTGGATCGAGAGTGAGGACACCCTATACGCATTCCTCCAGAACCTCAACAGCTTCTCCTCCTTTGCTTCACCAGGACCTTCTCAAGCCAACAAGCCACCTTCGTAGGTGTTGATGTACACTTCAAAGATGGCTACATCACTGTTTGTGCCTATATAAAACTAACTAACTACAAGTAATACCTCCATTTTGACAAATACCACCCAGTCCATACCAAGAAGTCCCTCCCATACAGCCTATCCACCCATGGTTGCCACATCTGCAGTGATGAGGGGCCCCCCTCAAAATATACCAGGGGACTCAATTAAGTGTTCAGACAATAATTATCCTCTAAACCTTGTACAAAAACAAATCTTCTGTGTCTTATCTTTGCAGTTTCCCATGACCCCCAAAGTCACACAATCTGGCCACAGAGGATTATTCCCCTCGTAACTCAGTACCACCCAGGACTGGAACAACTGAATAACATCCTCTGCCAGGGTTCTTACAAACTGTCATTGTGCTCTGAAATCAGAAATGTCCTGCCTACTATCCTTCACACCCGTCCCACAGTGGTATTCCTCTGTCCACCAAACCTACACAATATACTCGTCCATCCCAGCACAATCCCTGCTCACAAACCCTTACTTCACGGCTCATATCACTGTAATAGAAGTAAATGCAAGACCTGTCCCATACATCTTTCCACCACCATCCACTCCAGTCTGGTCACAAACATCTCATATCCCACCAAAGGCAGGTATATGTGGGAAACCAGTCATGTGATATACAAGCTGAGCTGCAACCAATTTGCTGATTTCAGCATGGGAATGACAAGAAACAAGCTGTTTTTCTGCAAGAATGACCAGTGATAAACTGTGACCAGGAACTCTCCCTGCAGTATATCCAACATTCCTGTAACCCTCCTTGCTTTAACCTTGATTAGCCAAATTTCTCACCCATTCAGACCCTTCCTTGTCTCCATTCCAGTGCTACATAGCCCTCATATCACCAGCACAAGAAGTCTTCTGAACTCCTTTTGTAGAAATAACTTCCAGGATTTTGCTTTTTTGTGGGTGGCAAAGTCAGTGAAGATATTACTTATCTTTATGACATTATTTGCTAGGTATATACTATTAGACATATATTTTCACTGATAACTTATTCTTGAAGAGAAGTGATGTCTGTGTCTTGTAACTAGTGTGTTCAGAAAAATTAGTGTTTTGATCACTCCTTTTATATTCAAAGCTACGTTTTTACATTTATAATAGCTACCACAGCTAAGGCTAAGTATCTATGGCTGGATGACATGACTGGCATTGCAGTAATAGAGCTTACAAAACAACTTTGCTAATTAATGCAAGTATCTATTAAACCTGACTCTGTCAAAATCCTGACTGTAGTTGGAGATTAGCCATCACAAATGTACAGATACCGTTTTTCGATGTACTATTTTTCTTGCTCCTCATGAGATAGTGTACTGGAGACAATTGCATTGTTTACCTTATTTTGTCTTGGCTGTCTTAGTAGTTTCTTAGCATAATTTAAGTGTTTACAATTATTTATGGAGCTGTGTTTTGAATACTGGGAGAGAGGGGCATTTATGAAGAATAGTCAGCAAGAATAAGGTTTCTATGCTTTACTTCATGACACATGAGAGCTGATTACCTCTGAAATTAAGAGGCTAGGAGAAAATAGTGTAGTAGAAACAACTGAAACACATAGGAGAAATGTGCACACACATTTGGAGAGAATTTCTAATAAGTATCCGAAGATAATGTACGTACAGTATCACTGTCCCTTTGCTCTTAATATATTTCCCATAAAGACTTTCACTACAGTCTTTTCCCAGACCAATGTGTTTGTCTTCCTGCCTCACCTCTCTACAGGGAGTCCAGTAGGGAACTGCATTGCCCCATCTGCCACCCACTCTCATGGTCACTCATCCCACCTATTGTGGATGATCCATGCACAAGGTGAGAAATGTGCTCAGGTTGTCATGAACATCAGAACTTCATTGCAACACAGAAGGCACATTATAATGTTGGGCATGTGAAATGGCTTCCTAGTGCTAAAAACATAACAATAGTCCTGTTATGCTGTAAGGTTGTCACTAATATGAGCTAAGCTGAGCACTGCAAGCTGCACTGATGATGTCCTAGATTCCAATGCTCAGAGGAATAGTTGTGAATGTTAAAGCAAGGCAAGGTAAAGAATGCCCTGATCCACTGATAGATGTTTGATAATATGAGAACTTTTCTTGAAACTCCAGTTCAGCACTCTGTTTGTAACAACTGATAGGCACTGTTGTAGGTATATAAAGAGTAGGTTGCACTAATGATGCCAATATTGTGGGCTGCATTCTTACTAATATAGACATGGCACTCAGAATTAGATAGATGATGCCAAGTCTGGGACTTGGGTTGGCTGGTGAGCCATTGTGCAGTGGTCTATGAAGGCTGTGAAGAGCACAGGAATACTGGAAAATTGTCAAGTGTCATGTGGTCCCTATACAGAAACTATGCAACGGCTGTCACGGGCAAGATGATCTGCTCTGAGTTTGTTTCGGGTTTATTAACATGCCAGCAACAGGCAGCGCTCTGTTGAATGTCTCAAGACAGCATTGTGAGGTACCAGTCAAATGGTACACTTCCACCTCATTCCTATGATGTCTTCTACTCCATCATGTTCCCATACTCATAAAATTTCTTCCTGCCTCACCTTTATGAAGAATGAACCTGAGAAACAACCCACATCATCTCCTGGCTATGTGTATCCATCTGTAAGTAAAGAAAGGAGGATTACATTGTATGTGTTTGATGTGCAATTTTACTGCATGAACAACAAAAATGTGGTAGGTGATAACATTTTTGCTGTTACCTTATGTGGGGTATCCCTGAGAAAAGTTAATGATAATTTGAAATTCTTGGTGAAGTTTTCTGCAAGTCACCAAGTGCTCTCATAGTCAAATACTGGATGAATAGAATGTCAGCATATGCTTGCAGTGAGTGAGGCTGCATATACAGTCATACACACAGTTCCTAACCGTTAAACTTGCAACAGTGAGTTAACCCTGTAACATAAAATTGTATATTTTAATAAGCAGATTACTACAGGATTTTACATCATAAAATTTCGTCAATAATTATTTGAAATGTTGACAATAAAAGTTTATTTGCCCCTGGCAGTATTCAGATAGCCAGCTTGCAACTGGAATAAAGTTCCGGCTTTGCGGAACTCGGTTAGTAATGTTCACTGTTGTACATAATTGACTAGATTAGATGCTCAGTTATTCACTGATCACTAGGCGCTCTAAAAGATAGAAATAATTGATTCTGTTCTTTATAATGTCATGTTGAAACAGTCTTCATTTATTAACTGTTTGTTTGACTTTTGCAGATTAAGTATTTTTTATATTAACACACAATTTCCTTTTTTGTCAATCAGGCCCTGTTGCCAACGAAGCCCCACGTCCTATAGCTCAGGTGAGTGAAAGTAGAGGAAGCACAACTGAGACTGTCAGAGAGAGGGTGAGTTTCACCAGCAGCATGTAATGAACCCCCCCCCCCCCCCCCCCCCCCCCCCCTCTGTTTCCTGGCCTCATTTCAGGGTGCTCACAGTTTTCATTAGCCCATGGATTTTAGCCCTTCTGTGGGCTGCCCTGCACACCCCATTTTAATTAATCAACTCCTTTAACTCCTTTCTACATATCCTATATATCTTCACTTCATACTTATTATTTTTTGCACTCCAATCTTTCCTGACACCACAACCTTCGCAACTCCATTTGCACTGGTAACTCAGGTCTATTATTACAATGTAATTACCTACTGAACAGTCACAAAAATTTTTCAAAGAATACTCGCATACTGGCTAATGACAGTAATGGGTGCAACAGATCTAGGGCACGGCACTTCACTGAGCAAGAATGAGATAGCATGGAATGAACCACTCAAATGAACAGGTACATTGAAGCCTGATGAAGGAACTAACATTGTCACACTCTGCAGAAACTGTTCATGTATTTGCAGCAGATTTCATGCAAGAGAAAAAATTCTGAAAGTGAATAAAAGTTTAAACCCACTATTTGACCTGGAATATGATTTTCTGGCAGTAACCATCATTCATTGGTACTATAGACATTGAGAAATATGTAACATTAACCAAGAGATAGGTTACACCACGGTTGATATTCAGTAAACATGATAATTACCACCTACAGTTGTCTAAAATATTTAGTTATTGCAGTTACATGCCAATTACCTTTTTAAACTGATAATGGTGTCACTCTTCTTGCTATTATCATAGCCAGATGAACTTGAAAAAAATCTTATTAGAATACTATCTGAACCATTAAATAGATTTTTCGTGCACTTCATAGAGCGGTCTTCTTTTCTTTGGGTATCATATGTTTAACTTGTGTCGCTTAGTAATTCAATAAACCTAACATCATATTTGATAGCTCATATATCACAGGTTGTGCTGGGAGAAGTAAAAGACATTTAATAAACATACATTTGTCAAAAATTCAGAGCAGGCTGAGAGCTAGAGCAGAGAGCTATCACAGTCAACTAGGAATGAGCAGCCAAATTCCCCAAGTGGAGTTAGCTAATGACTATGCACCAAGGTAAATGTCGACAGTTTACACTGGTAACTAACAGGTTTTAAACTTAATGTATTTAGAATTGGTAATAAGGATGCAACATTTAAGCGAGTAGTTAGTTATAATGAGCAGGAACCTCAGACTCTATAAATGTACCTTATCCTCCTGAGCTCAATAAATTCACAGAATAGAACAGACTACTGGTTCCTGCCCAAATTGTGGCACTCTGACATCGAACATGTCAGAAGAGCAACTTCGCTTCACTCGAGTGACTGGTAGGGGCAGCAGACTGCCAGTCAACTCAGACGCCGTGCGACAACAGAGGTACCACCATAGTAAAAGGCAAACATGCCTCTGCTCTGGACACAGGGAACAAGAACACATCATTTCCTGCCAAAGCTACCCTGCCAACACACACCAATGGGAACAGAATTCTGCACAAATAAAGCTTCACACAAGAAGGGGCAGGAAGTAGAAAATGTGAACAAAACGCACAAGTGACTAGCAATGTAATTGACATTGTTTAAAATTTCTGTTATTCAGAATTGAAAATATCAGCACCTACTGATAAGATAACTCTAGTGTACACATGTACCAAGATCACTTTGCCTCTGACATAGATCACGTTACAATTGATTCTCTTCATGAGACTTACAACAGGGAATACTCTTACACTTGCATGACATATTACCTGGAACACAAATTGTAATTAATAACACTGACTGATGATCATGCACTCAGTCACTCATAGGTGCATTAATGTAACAGATGCAATTTTAGATAACACAAATATAAAAGAACAACACTTTACTCCACTCAGTTGTGAAGGAGCCATACATTGCAGGATTCCAGCCAGGGTATTATTGCATCCTACACACTCAGGTGATCATTGAGGAGCCATAAAATTTAAGCTTGTAGAGTAAGCCAGTTACTTGCCAATCAGGTTACTTGCCAATCAGGTTGCTTGCAATGTCCGTATGTCTTCATGCAGCTCACTGCTATCTGGCCTTATGAGAGCCAGCCCAGCTTGACGTGACTGATTCAACCTTCAGCAGCATCTCGGGGCCTGCACCGGACAGTGGGAGTCTGCCAAAAGCAACAACTTGCCAGCCACATGCCCACACGCCAATTGTTCTTCAGGACCCACCAAACCAACACACATGTGCAAGTGTTGCTACGACTCAGACATGATTTAATCCTTCTGTCTTCCACAGTTTGTTCAAGAAAGTCGGTGTCAGTTTTCACAAAGCGTAATATGAATGGCCACCTTGAAAACATTTTGTGCTCTACCATTTGATACTCCTTCACATACATAATCCAACACAGTTCTGTCTCTTAAAGCACTGGATGATCAGTTCTTATGGAGATAGTCCTTGCCTTCTGAATGTACAGAGAAACTTTTGCTCCCAGCAACTTGTCGATCTTGCCAGGTGACCAAAATTCTAGATCGATAAGTTTTATATGTGTCAAATCCAACACACTGTTTAATTTTGCTGAAGGTAACTGACATCTTGTCTTGATCCCAGACAGAAGGTGAAATGAAGAGGTTTATACAGAAGTCAACTTAAACAGAGACGTGCTGCTTTGTTTCTGATATGATTCCACCTGTTCCTTGAATGTATACTCTACTGTGCCATCCGTGAAGTCAGAGGCACTACTATCTATCAACCATGTTGTCACTGTTGTAAGCAGCACTTGTTTGTCTCGGATGATTATAAGTGAGCAGTAATGCAATGTACTTGATGGATGTATACCATTTTTTGTGTTTCATGTCACTAGGACAATCCTTCCTTGTTCCATCTTGTGTGTTTTATTTCTGTGTGTAGCAATGTGTGGTGCCCTTTTTGACAAGCATGACGGCATACATAAGTGCAACTAGAAGCCCTACAATCACCCTTTGAACAGTTGTTGAACAATTTGTTCGGCATCACTATAGGTTTGTGTTCACTACATGTGGCTTGCCTGAATTTGCTGCACTTCTGCAAAGCTTGAGTCAAGTGACGCATGACATACGCAACACTAGCAGCGACTAGATTCATCTCAAACACCCTAAGTGCTTGACATTGCAGGTGGTCTGCTGTTTGTTCCCATATGTGCTGTGTCATGGTAGTACTGTAGCCTTGATAATTTCAGATTTGCATTTATTTTTGAGAAAAGCACATCTCCATTCTAATGTCAGAAAGCTATTGAAACTCAGGCAGGTTTTAAATTTTGTTGTTACGGACTGGTCAACTTTTTTCTATAAAGAGCAGTGATGTAATTACATCTTGAAAGGATACATTTAGTTGTAATGCCATCAGCACATGAATATTGCTTGAAGTAGTGCATTAAGTTCACTTGCACCTTCCCCAGTTGCTGACAGAAACGTTAACAGCTTCTTCAGATGTGCTGATGCAATCAGTCTAGGGTTATTGTATGTGTTGCAAACTGTATCAAATGGTTATTTAGCAGTGTCCTGTAATTCATAATTATTTACCACAAGACTCAAAAATGTCACTAAAATGCCTGCACTACTTTACATTCTGATTCCCTCTAGGCAGACAATAGCCACCCCCCCACCCCCTTCCCAAGGGGGTTACGGTTCCTTCGTGTTAGTTCATGCGTGGTGCACATGTGGCTCTGAGCTAATGCAGCCTATTCTTCCTTACTGTCCGCATTTGTCACCCTGCCCTCCCTCCCTATCCTTGCTCACTCCCAGTTACCCTCTCCTACCCCTTTCTTGGTGCTCTGATTCATCTTGACATGGCTATCCACCTGGTTTCCTTTATTGTTTACAATTTGCTTTCCTCTGCCTGTTCATTCATGTTTTTTGGTTTTTACGTCCCCAATTGAGTTTTACCTCCACTTCAAAATTTCCTGTTTTTGTTTAATGTGAGCCGTTTGGGGAACAACTCGCTCCCTGGCATCTGCGGTGTGGATTCCTCTTGCCTTCCCCCTGTTGCCCCCTTCAACCCAGCTAGGTCACCAGCACACATAGCCAGTCTGTGTGATGGGTCTGTTATGTACCCATCTGGCTGAGATCCCTGACAACACAGGAATCACTCTCCTGATTCCTGAATTGTTCACTCCCCATGTATGCCAAGGAGTGGTTGCTTGTCTTCTTGGAGCATCAGAACTCCCACCTATAGCCACCGTGCTAGATGGCCCTTGGTTTGGGTGGGTGGCACCCTTTGGGAGAGCCCATGGTCAGAATGGCTGGTATTTGGGGGATGCTTGATGCATGAAGCGTATGGAGCTGCAAAGATCTGGCTGATCTCAAACGGCTGCTTCTTTGAATGGTGAACAATCATTGAATGGTGCTTCATGTTACCCAGCAACCTCTGCTTCCCTGGCTACACCATGGGAGGATGGCCAGGCTAGCCATCTTTGTATGATACACTTCCCCCATTACCTCATCTGTACGAGGACAGACGGGGACACATTCATTGCCACAATGCCATTGTTTTTTGTGGAAAATATTGAGGAAAACTTTCTTGATCAGAACATCTTCTGCCACCCAATCAGCAGCTCTTTGCACCTGTGATCATATTGGCAATGTCCCAGTTTCTTTTATCCCTCACTAATCTCTGAATATGGTGTAGAGAGTGATTTTTCATTGGGATCTCACCCTGCAAAATGATTAGGAACTCTGGGCTAATCTGGAGAGGTGTGCATTAATTTGGTTTGGCATGTGCAGAAGGGCCACAAAGACAACCGCATCCATACTGGTGCCTTCATTCTAGCTTTTTTGGGGGATACCCTCCCAGAGAAAGTCAAGGTTATGTGCCGAAGTTGTGATGTGAAGCCATACACCCCACCACCTATGTGGTGCTTCTGGTGGCTGCAATTTGGGCATATGTTTTCCTGGTGAATGGTAGACCCTCTGTACACTCACTGTGGACAACCATTCCATGAGGGAAGCCCCTGTGTTCTGACACCTGTGTGTGACAAATGTACTGAAAGCCACCCCCCCTCACTCGCCAAATTTGCCCGGCGTAAAAGAGAGGAAGGAGATCCAAGTATACAAGTCATCGAATCGCCTGTCTTATACTGAGGGTTACCAAAAGTATGAGATACTCCATCCAGTGTCACTATCTTCAACTTATCTCTCTTTTACTTCATTTCCTCCTCCTACCTCTCCCTTGCCCAGCCCCATCCACCTATCCCCTCTCCCTCCCCCTACCCCTGCAGTTGCCACAACCTCCTGTCTGGGTCTGCTCCCTCTCTCCAGCCGAAGAAGTGCGCCCCTTCTTTGGCACCTGCCAGTGATTGGGCTCCCTTACAAGGCCCCTTTGCCCAACTCAGTTCAGGCTGGAAGACTCCTACCATCACTCACAGTGCGTTTGTTCATCCAAAGGTCACCCGCTCTCTTTCAGTCACCTGTACTCCCTCTGTGCTCTACCCTCCTCCAGCTCTGAAATAGGAATAGGAGGAGGAGAAAACGGACAGGAGGAAACATAAATCCTAAGACAAGGTGCCCCCCCCCCCCAACCGCTGTCACCAGTAATGCCACCTCCTGCCTTGCAACCTGTGCCTGAGATCTTATCTTATTTACAGATGTCACCTCACCCTTGTAGGTGAAGGCCACTGACCAAGTGACATTGTATCCTCATTTTTTTTGTGTAATCTGGATTCTGGCCACACAGTCATCCACTGAAATTGCCAAAGTTACTATCCTCACCTACCAGAAATGCAACCTTCTGTCGGAACTGTACTGGCCCCAGGGAAGCATCTGGTGGGATCTGCACTTTGGTTCACTCCAATGTCGTAGTCACCGGATCCCACTAAGTACCTACCTGGAAGCTATAGTGTTTAGAGTGCAAATGTCTCTGGCAATCACCATTTTCAGTGTCGACCTCCCTCCAGGTACAATAATTCCTTACTTTGCACTGTCTACCTTAATCCAGCAATTCACATCCCGTTTCTCATCCTTGGGACTTCAATAGCCACCACCCAGTGTGGGAGAGTGACACTTCAATGGGTAGGGTTCTCCTAATTGACCAGCTTATTACGGACCTGAATTTGTGTCTCCTCAATGAGGGATACCCTACCCAATTCAATGCTCTTAATGGCACCTTTACCACTATCAATCTCACGATCACCTCTCCTGCTCTCATTGCTTCCCTACATTTGTCAGCCCATGATGATGTTTGTGACAGTGACCACTTTCCAGTGGTTCTATTGTTCCCCTGCCGCCGCCAGGCAGACAGGCCCCCAAGTTACGAATTCCGCAGGGCCAATTGCCCTTTGTATTCATCTACTGTGCACCTCTACACCTCCCTGTCGAATTGCATTGATGCGGCCTGCAAGGCATCTCTGCCACCGTTTTTCACACTGCTGCTGCCCCGCCCCCATCAACATGTCCCCTCATCTTTGATGGGTACTTAGGTGGGCCAAGGATGTCACAGTCACTGTCTATAACTGGTGACATGCACTGCAGCATTTTAAGCAACACATTTCAAAGCCGAACCTCTTCGCTTTTAAGTGTGTTGATGCAAAGGCTCATTACCTTGTTAAGTAGTGTAAAAAGGAATGCTGGGAGAAATATGTGCCCCTCCGGGGACATACGCCTCTTCATTGCAGGTTCAGTCCAAGCTCCATACTGTTCTTGGCTGCAAGCGACAGTCAGTATTCCATTGCCTTAACCTTAACGGTGATATGTGCACTGATCCATCGGTCCTCGCAGAACACCTTGCTACACAACACTTTGGGACGGTATTGGCATCATCTTCCTGTCCTCCTACATTTCTCCAGGCAGAAATGCAGTGTTCACTATGCCCCCCCCCCCCCCCCCCCCCGCCAAACGCCAAACCAATCTGTTCATAACACACAACACTAAGTGAGTGCTATAGTCAAGCAGGCTCTTACCTCTTCATGGGACATGGCAGCTGGCCCATATTCTGTCCGCAACCAGATGGTCTATTATCTTCAACTGCATTAGGTTCACAGCTGCTTTTCTGTCACAATGATGAAACAGTATAGTTCTCCCTGTCCTTAAGACCAGAAAGAACCCAATGGCCTTGACAGCTACCACCCAATTAACCAGACAAATGTACTACGTAAACTTCTCGAGAGGATAGTTAGCTACACATTATGTTGGGTACTAGAATCTCCGGGCCTTTTGTCCCTGTATCTCTGTGGCTTCCAAGTGAAATGATCTCCAACTGATCATTTACTTGGGTTGGAAAAAGTTACGCAACAGGCTTTTACTCACCACCAGTGCCTAGTTGTGGTCTTCTTTTTACGTACATGTGGCACACAACATGGCTTGGTGCCATCACATTTTAGTTACCAACCATGACTGGGACTTCCATGTGCCCCTTCAGATTTTTATCCATGAGTTTTCCTCTGAGCGGCTCTTCCGGTTCCAAGTTGGAACTTCCCTCAGCACCCCTGGAATTCTGCAGAATGGTATCCCACATGGTTCTGTGGTAAGTGTCACACTCTTCCTCCTTGCAATCCACGGGCTTGTGACCCCTTTTGGCCTCTGGTTACTCTGGCATTGTACGTCGATGATTTTTGCATATGATGCAGCTCCCACTAAGTAGCATCTGGTGAGTGTCTGCTCTAAGATGCCATCCCATGGGACTCTGCATGGGCCACCTCCTATTGCTTCCAGGATTCTCCCAAAATAATGTGGGTAATGCACTTTCATCGCTGATTCACAGTACACCCCAACTCAGAATTTTATTTAGGTGAACAGCTTCTCGATGTTGTAGCACAGTCCTGTTTCTTGGGCCTTACTTTTGATAACCAGCTGACATGGCTGCCCTTCATTTGCCACCTAAATACTGTATGTATATGGAAGCTTAATGCTCTCCACCTCCTGGCCCTTGCATCTTGGGGTGCAGACTGTGTCACTTTTCTCCATCTTTACTGTGGCCTGGTCTTCTCCAGACTGTTGTGGTGGTCAGGTTTATGGCTCAGCAGCTCCTTCCACTTTGAAACTGCTTGACCCTCTTCACCATTGTGGGGTTCATCTGGCTATTGCTGGCTTTCTCAGTAGTCCCATTGATAGTCTCCTCACAGAAGTGGGGATTCCCCCTCTACACACATGACTGAGCAAATTAGGGTTCATCTGGCTATTGCTGGCTTTCTCAGTAGTCCCATTGATAGTCTCCTCACAGAAGTGGGGATTCCCCCTCTACACACATGACTGAGCAAACTACTACTTTCTTAATCAGTCATCATTCGCCAATTCCCTGACCATCCGATGTATCCTGCACTCTTCGCCATTGAGGACTGTCTCTCTCCTGACACCCGTTCTTGTTTGGGATTGCCGGTTGGCATGCGTATCACTTCCTTATGTCGGGATCCCCATCTCCACTCGCTGTAATGTACTTCACATCTTTCCTCCCATACCCCTCCCACCTATGGATGGTAACTAGACCATGAATCATGTCTGATCTATTCCAGGGTCCTAAGATTCGTGTCAACTCTTTAATTCTTCACCGTCTTGTATGTGCCATCCTTGGAGTGTTCTAGGGTGCCACAATTTTTCACACTGATAGTTCTAAGGCAGTAGATAAGGTGGGATACACTTTCATGTCTCCTACTGCCTTAGAATACCATTTTTTGTCAGGATCAATTAGTGTGTTCACAGCAGAGTTTCTGGAAATTCACAGAGCCCTCCTTTTTTATCTCAGGCCTCCCTCCACAGTGTTTTAATCTGTTCAGATCCAACGAGCAGCCTGCTGGCCATCGACCTCATCCTTCGGTCTCTGCTATACGTGCCCTTCTCTTGGCCCACGAGTGTGCCACCTGTTCAGATGTCTTTCTCTGGGTTCCAAGTCATTTGAGCAACCCAGGGAATGGACTGGCTGACCTTTTGGCTAGAGAAGCAGATACTTACTCCCATTTCCTTCCATTATTCCAACTGTGGATATGCGGATCTATGCAAACTCTCTCTTTACCCAAAATCTGAATGACATCTGGTGTGCTACTGCACATAGTAATAACTCCCCACAATCAAGTAGTCTTCCCCCTGTGGGTGTGCGGTAAGAATAGGCCCGAGGTATTCCTGCCTGTTGTAAGAGGCGACTAAAAGGAGTTTCGACCGTTTCGGCCTTCCATGTGATGGTCCCCCTTGGGGTTTGACCTCCATTTTCCAAATTCTACAGAAGTACGAGCCTTTTGGGGAAGGACACCTTACGTGGTGTATCACTGGTCCTCAGTGCACTAAGACCTTGGCACTCAGCATTGTAACTGCATTGTAACCACACCCACTATTCCTCAAATTTGGCCTAAACACCTGATGGGTTGCACAAGTTATGCCCATAGTGCGTCCCCATTTGCACCTATGATCATGATGGACTTTCCATGGCACCCGAAATCCAGCACGGTAGCCAGCCCATTGTGGTGGAGTCGTCATGTACCCTCTAGGTTGTAGCCCACTGACAACACAGGGATCGTACTGCCGATACCTGAACTGCACCCTCCCCACGTCGGCCAAGGAGTAGATGCCCGTCTCCTTGGGGCATCAGGACTCCCGGCAATGGTCATCCTGCCAGGTGGCCCTTGTTTAAGCTGGGTAGCGCCCGTGGGGAGAGCCCCTGGTTGGAGTGGGTGGTATTGGGGCGGATGTTTTGCAGATGAAATGTCAAAATGTATCAGGTCGATCTGCGGCCGAGTCTTTTGAAAAGAAAGGTACTGTCTCTGGTTCTGGTACTCCTGCCCTTTCCCCCTAGGCCACTCCCCCTAGGCCGGCTTGGGGCGATATACTTCCCCCGCTATTTAGTCTGTTCTCGGACCGATGGGGGGGACGTTCGCCACCTCCAAGCCCATATTCTTTGTCCAGCACATCTAGGACATCTTTGGGGAAATCGAGGCTCTCAGTAAAATGCGTTCGGGGTCCGTTCATATGAAGACCACCTCCGCCACACAGTCGGTGGCACTCCAGCATGTGACTGACTAGGGGACATCCCAGTATCCATTGTCCCACATCTGGCACTGAATAGGATGCAGGGGGTTATTTTTCATGAGGACCTCCTGCTGCAATCTGATGAGGAGCTCAGGGCCAACCTGAGTGTTGAGGCGTGCATTTCGTCCTGCGAGTCCAGCGCGGCCCCAAAGACTGTTGCATCGACACCGGGGCCTTTATCCTCGCATTCGAGGGGGACATTCTCCCGGAGAAGGTAAAGGTGATGTGCTACCGGTGCGACGTGCCACATTACGTCCCACCTCCTATGCGCTGCTTTCGGTGTTTGCGCTTTGGGCACATATCGTCACGGTGTGAGGCCGAGCCCCTTTGTGGTGATTGTGGACGTCCTCTTCGTGAGGAACATACATGCACTCCACCACCTCGGTGCATCAATTGTCCTGGCATCCACTCACCTAGATCTATAGACTGCCCCGCGTATCAGATGGAGAAGAAGATTCAAGAATTAAAAACTTTGGATCATCTCTCTTTTTCTGAGGCCAGGAAGAAGTATGACCACCTCCATCCCGTGACGTTGGCAATATCGTTGGCCTCAGTCGTGTTGCCTCCTTGCACAGTATCCTCACCCCTATCCTGTCCCCCCTCCACCTCCTCACCCCCATCTGGGGTTTATGCCTCCGCCTCCCAAATCCCTCCCTTCCAAATCCTCCTCCCTCGTGGCCCCTGCCCCCTCTGCCCCAGGGGCCACCCTTCCTCCTCCTCCTCCCCCTCCACCATCTGAGAACCGATCCTCTTCTCAGGCGTCCATCGGGCAAACGTTCCAGACCCCGGCTTCCAAGGTCCGGCATTCCAAAATGGAGCCCGCGCGTGAGGACCTTCTTTGGGTCCAGCATACCATCCCCGTGCCTCATCAGACTTCCAAGAAGGCCTCCAAGAAGAAGTATTTATCCCCCTCTCCACCCCGGCGCGTTTCGTCTGACGCTCCATCCATGAGTCGCTGCTCCCGGCCGTCCTCAGTTTCACCGGGACGCTCTGCTGCCAGGTGCTCAGCTGGCCTCTTGTCGGCGAATGATACTGCCCCTCCTACGATACCCAGGACAGCGGCCGCAGCTGGCGACGACTCGATGGAACAGGATCCGCCTCCCGCCGGTTGTAGCGTTGTTCCCTCATAACCTGGCCCTCTGCGGCCGTCGAGGTGACCAGCTCTTCCCCTGTTTCATTCCCCCTTTTTTCTGACCAGCGATGGCTTTGTTTCATTGGAACATAAGAGGTATTCGATCTAATCGGGAGGAATTACAACTGCTCCTCTGCCTGCACTGTCCGCTCGTCTTTGGTCTCCAGGAAACCAAGTTGCGCCCAACTGACCGTATTGCTTTTACCCACTATACCTCAGAGTGGTATGACCTCACCCCTGTGGACGGTATTCCAGCTCATGGTGGGGTCATGTTGCTCATTCGGGACGATGTCTATTACCATCCCATCCCATTGACCACCCCACTCCAAGCAATAGCTGTCCGTATTACTCTTTCTGCCTTTACTTTTTCTGTTTGTACCGTCTACACTTCATCGTCATCCGCAGTTAGTGGGGCTGACATGATGAACCTGATTGTTCAGCTTCCTCCGCCGTTTTTATTGTTTGGCGACTTCAATGCCCATCGTCTCCTTTGGGGCTCTCCTGCATCCTGTCAGAGAGGCTCCCTCTTGGCGGATGTCTTCAACCATCTCAGTCTTGTCTGCCTCAATACTGGCACCCCGATTTTCCTCTCGGACTCTACTCATACCTACTCCCACTTGGACCTTTCGATCTGTTCTACCACTCTTGCCCATCAATTCGAGTGGTGTGTCCTTTCTGACACCTATTCGAGCGACCACTTCCCCTGTGTCGTTCGTCTCCTGCACCACACCCCATCCCCACGTCCTTCGAGCAGGAACATACCAAAAGCTGACTGGGGACTTTACTCCTCCCTGGCGACCTTTCCGGACCACGATTTTCTCAGTTGTGACAGTCAGGTTGAATACTTCACGGCTGTTATCATCAATGCTGCCGAACGTTCCAATCCTCGTACTACCTCTTCTTCACGTCACGTGCTGGATGACGTGTTTTACGCACCTTTCGCCGCCATCCTACGTAGGCGAATTGTATTGGATACTAACGACTCCGAGCGCAATGCTGTAGAGTCATCAAAGAGAGCAAAAAAGCTTGTTGGGCCTCTTTCATCAGCTCCTTTAACAGTTTTACTCCCTCTTCTATCGTCTGGGGTGGCCTGCGCCGGCTGTCGGGCATTAAGGTCCACTCCTCGGTACCTGGCCTGACCTCAGGTAATGAGGTCCTTGTTGATCCTGTGGCTGTCTCCAACGCCTTCGCCCGCTTTTTCGCGGAGGTTTTAAGCTCCGCCCATTACCACCCTGCCTTCCTTCCCAGGAAAGAGGCAGAAGAGGCGACCTTCCTTTCACTCGCTGAATCTGGAAACTTATAATGCCCCCTTTACTATGCGGGAACTCGAACGTGCACTTGCACTGTCCCGTTGTTCAGTTCCGGGGCCAGATGCCATTCATGTTCAGATGCTGGCACACCTTTCTCCGGCAGGCAAAAGCTTCCTTCTTCGTACCTACAATCGCGTCTGAACCGAAGGTCAAGTCCCCAGGCGTTGGCATGACACCATCGTTGTTCCTATACCCAAACCTGGGAAGGATAGGCACCTTCCTTCTAGTTACCGCCCCATTTCTCTTACAAGCTGTGTCTGTAACGTGATGGAGCGCATGGTTAACGCTCGGTTAGTTTGGATTCTTGAATCTCAACGGCTACTTACCAATGTTCAATGCGGCTTTCGTCACCGCCGCTCCACTGTTGACCTTGTCGACATTCATTATGAACAACTTTTTGCGAAAGCGCCAAACGGTAGCTGTGTTCTTCGATTTGGAGAAGGCTTATGATACCTGTTGGAGAGGAGGTATCCTCTGCACTATGCACAGGTGGGGTCTACGCGGTCGCCTGCCCCTTTTTATTGATTCCTTTTTAACAGATCGAAAGTTAAGGGTACGTGTGGGTTCCGTATTGTCCGACGTCTTCCTCCCGGAGAACGGAGTGCCTCAGGGCTCCATCTTGAGTGTAGCCCTTTTTGCCATCGCGATCAATCCAATTATGGATTGCATTCCACCTAATGTCTAAGGCTCTCTCTTTGTCGATGACTTCGCTATCTACTGCAGTGCCCAGAGAACATGCCTCCTGGAGCGCTGCCTTCAGCGTTGTCTAGACAGCCTATACTCATGGAGTGTGGCAAATGGCTTCCGTTTCTCTGAAGAGAAGACGGTTTGTATCAACTTTTGGCGATATAAAGCGTTCCTTCTGCCATCCTTACATCTCGGTCCTGTTGTTCTCCCTTTCGTGGAAACAACTAAGTTTCTAGGGCTTACATTGGACAGGAAACTTCATTGGTCTCCACACGTCTCTTATTTGGCTGCCCATTGTACACGTTCCTTAATGTCCTCGGAGTGCTTAGTGATTCATCTTGGGGAGCGGATCGCACTGTCCTGCTTCACTTGTATTGGCCCATAGTCCGATCAAAGCTGGATTAAGGGAGCCTCGTCTACTCGTCTGCTCGGCCATCCCTCTTACGCCGTCTCAAATCCATCCACCATCGGGGGTTATGTCTTGCGACCGGAGCCTTCTACACTAGTCCCGTCGAGAGTCTTTATGCTGAAGCTGCCGAATTACCATTGACCTACCGGCGCGATGTACTGCTGTGTTGGTATCCCTGCCAGCTGTTGTCAATGCCCGACCAGCCCTCTTATCAGTCCTCCTTCGCCGATTCTCTCGACCGTCAGTATGGGTTGTATCTGTCTGCCCTGCTGCCCCCTGGAGTCTGCTTCCGTCGCCTGCTTCGACAATTGGGTTTTGCCCTCCCTACCACCTTCAGAGAGGGTGAGAGCCCGACACCACCTTGGCTCCAGGCTCTGGTTCATATTTATCTCGACCTCAGCTCAGTCCTGAAGGAGGCTACTCCGGCTGATGTGTATTGCTCACGGTTTGTCGAACTTCGTACACGACTTGCTGGTCACACCTTTATTTACACCGATGGCTCCAAAACTGATGATGGTGTCGGCTGTGCCTTTGTCGTTGGGGCCGCCACCTTTAAATACCGGCTCCTCGACCAATGTTCCAGCTTTACGGCCGAGCTTTTTGCTCTCCATCAGGCCGTTCAGTATGCCCGCCGCCACCACCATTCATCGTATACACTCTGCTCTGATTTCCTCAGTGCTCTTAAGAGCCTTGGAGCTCCCTATCCGGTCCATCTCTTGGTGCAACGGATCCAGCAGTCCCTCCATTCTTTCGCTGATGAGGGTCTCCTGTCAGTTTTCTGTGGGTTCCCGGACATGAAGGAGTGCCTGGGAATGAGGCTGCAGTCCTCCTGCCTCGGCCAGCCTCCCTTTGCGTCCCGTTATCTGACGTTCATGGGGTTGTTTGTAAGAGGCTTGTGTCGTTGTGGTGGGATGCTTGGTCATTCCGCCAAGGAAACAAGCTCCGGGCAGTAAAACCGCTCCCAACTGCTTGGACATCCTCCTCCAGACCATCTCGGTGAGAAGAGGTCCTTCTGACCAGGTTGTGGATTGGGCACTGCCGGCTTAGCCACCGCTACCTGATCTCCAGTGACCCAGCCCCGCAGTGCCCTTGTGGTCAAGCATTAACAGTGGGCCATGTTTTATTGTCGTGTCCCCGATTTTGTCAATCTTGTGTTGTCCTGTCCCTGCCATCTACTTTACCGGATATTTTAGCTGATGACGCTCGAGCAGTTGCTCGTGTTCTGCTTTTTATAACTTTGACTGGCTTGTCCAAAGACATCTAACTTTTATACGTCTTTTATCTTCATCTTTGCCAGGACTTTCTGGTGTCCCCCCCCCCCCCCCCCCTCCCCTTGAGTTTTACTAGATTCCATGTGCTCTAACAACTGTGACTGGGCGCTAATGACCTAAGTAGTTGAGCGCCCTTAAAACCCACCAAAAAAAAAAAAAAACCGTGGATTACGTTTAGTATCTACAGCTTTTTACACCAGCCCTGTGGAAAGCATTTATGCTGAGACTGCTGAACCTCCGCTGTCCCATTGGCGAGCAGTCCTTCTGAGTCTTTATGCTAGCCATTTGTCTTCCATGCCTGCTAATCCATTCCATGACGTTTTCTTCGACGCCTCCTTTGATGTAGGGTATGCAGGCCACCCTTCCTCCACACTACCACCGGGAGTCCGCTTCCGTCAACTGCTCCATTCTCTTTCCTTCCGCTTTCCTAAAACTTTCTTGAGAACTGGGGGTACAGCACCACCTTGGCTCCATCCCCAGACCTGCTTGCTCCGTGATCTTTGTCAGTTTCTGAAGGATGGTACCCCTTCACTTGTTTATTGTCGGGCATTTTCTGCTCAATGTGCACAAATGAAGGATGCCACATTTATTTACACTGATGGATCAAATACATCATTTTGTGTAGGGAGTGCCTATATTGTTGGCGACACCCCAAATTGATTTCGGCTTCCCAATCAGTGTTCCGTTTATACTGAGGAGCTTTACACTGTTCTCCAGGCTGTCCAATAAATCCGTCACCATCAGCGGATACAGTATGTTATGTGTACAGATTTTCTCAGCTCTCTCCTCAGTCTCCAAGCTCCCTACCCTGTCCACCCACTGGTCCACCGGATTCAGGACTGCCTCCACTTGCTCCCTTTGGGGGCGTCTCGGTGGTGTTCCTCTGGATCCCAGGACACGTTGGTATCTGTGGAAATGAGGCGGCCGATATAGCAGCCAAGGCTGCAGTCTCTCTCCTTCGGCCAGCTATTCACAAGATTCCCTTCACCGATCTATGGAGTGTTTTATGTCATCGCGTTGTTCTTTTATGGCATGCACATTGGTCAACACTTCCCCATAATAAATTGCGGGACATGAAAGCTCTTCCCTGTGCTTAAACCTCTTCCTCCTGAATGCGTCGTCGGGAGGAGGTAATATTAACTAGACTCCGGATAGGGCACTGTCTTTTTAGCCATCGACATCTTTTAAGCGGTGATCCTCCCCCACTCTGTCCCCACTGCTCTCAGCTGTGGACAGTAAGACACCTTTTACTCAAGTGCCCCTATTTTACTCTGTTATGCGCCCGTCTACAGCTGTCGCCTGAAATATCGTCAATTTTAGCAAATAACGCGCTCAGCTGATCGCGTTCTTGAGTTTATTAGTGCCAGTGAGATGACGTCGGTCATTTGAAGCCCTTTTTGGGGACAACCAAACCCTTTCTCTAGTGGTTTTTCATGCTGTACTCCTGCTTTTAGTTTCTCCAATTTTTTGAGTTTCGCTCCCTTACCTGCTGGTTCCATTTTCGTATTTTACTTTTACCTAAGTCACAGATTGGGCACTAATGACCATAGCAGTTTTGCGCCCTAAAACAAAACAAAAAAAAACGCAAAGCCAACTGAGGAAAATACAGGCAGCGGAAATAAGATCTTAAAGGAGTATTAGAGATGGTGTGAGGGTGGATACAATCCGAAATGAAGATATTAGGAAAGACTAAATATAGGATCAATATGTAACAAACCTTTAAAAAGATACAAAACCAGACTTTACACAGGTAATGTAGGAGTACACACTGAGCGGCAGAAAAGTTGGAGTACAGCCCAGGAGATTGTGGAGACAACTGTAAAACCAGAGCGGGCAAGAATCCCTGACTCATAAAATGAAGAAGAAGAAGAAGAAGAAGAAGAAGAAGAAGAAGGAAGAAACTGCAGCAAACTACCCCTTAGAGAATAATGAGCAAAAAGGATCATACAGACTCGAGGCCGGAAATCCTGTACAGTACATTACAGCACTCAACATGCTGAGACAAGACAACCGTTAGAGAACCTGTCCAAAGTGGCTCCCACAGGCCTGTAAGCAAGTGTGGACATGATTCAGCTGCATCTGACACCAATTTTCAAATGTCCATTTACTAGTTCTCTTAACTGTTCCACACCCTCTTCTGTTGTGTGGGCCAACCTCAGATGGCTCTCTGAGACCAAGAATCAATTTCAAATTTCTGTCCTGGTAGCAGCAGATATAAGCATAATAAACCCTATCACCATCTCTATGATCTGTAATTTTATAATGGTCTGTTATTCACTGCCCCTTCCATGATCCTTCAGACTACTCCACCAGGTCATATTTGAGGGGTGTTCTTTCCAGCAAACTATTCTGTACTTCTATTTCAGTCACTGGCATTATCCTTGCACCAGCCTTCATGGATCTAGCAGCTGTAGTCTACATTCCCACCATGTTGACTTGTGTTTTGTGGGCTCCTTTGTCCTGCACTGTGGCAGTGGCTGTAAGTGGCAGCTGGCAGCTCTAGTGAATTCAGACAGTTAAGCTCAATTGAAATAGAAATATTTTGTGATTCTTCATTTGTATTATTATGCAGTTTTCGTCAATTGCACTTTAATAAAATTTCACATGTACCTACTTGTCACTGCACCTGATTCGTAATCTGTCATTATATAATTTACCAACTTACTAACACTGAGATGAGCATGTGCAGTGAGATAACATACCACTGACACATTTGAAGGTGTTTGATTTATGCTTAAATTCAGTTCATGTAAAGTTATTCAGCTTTTTAATTTTTTTTGCAGGAGGAGGAAGAGGTACACCCAGAGGAGGTACTGGCAGGTGAGATTTTTGCTTTCTTCAGTAGCTTAATTACATGCTAAAGTTATCGCTTTAATATTTTCTTATGTGGTATTTTTTCCATATTTTTCTTGCTAAACTATTTTAGTGAAACAGTTGTTCAAAATTTTATACTTGAATTTGACACTGGATGTTAATTACATGGTACATAATTCATACTGAAAATTGGCAGTGCCTTTGAAACTACAAAAGATTGGTCACAAATATGCAGTTGTGTTTAAAATTATACAGTGGTAGATTGTGAGGGAAACGTGATGAAAGAGAAAGAAGTCAATTTTTAACTACCAAATTGACATTTAAAAATTAGTCATTGTAAAGGTGAGCTAACATTACAAATAGGCCCACTACGATAAGTATAATGGTTAGATCACAGTCCCCTTATTCTGTAGTCATGGCTCATATTAAAATCATCATCTTGAGATAAATATATTTATGTATACAACTATCACACAGCACAGTTGAGCTTCTTAAAGAGGAAAATTGCCAATCTCATTGTTGACTGGGGGAGGGGGGGGAGGGGGGGGGGGCACACTGGTGCCACTGTTATCCCTCGCCTGCCAAGAGGGTAATTGACTATGCAATGACAACATGCTATTGACAAGGGAACCTCCCCATCGGACCCCCCTCAGATTTAGTTATAAGTTGGCACAGTGGATAGGCCTTGAAAAACTGAACACATATCAGTTGAGAAAACAGGAAGAAGTTGTGTGGAACTGTGAAAAAATAAGCAAAATATACAAACTTAGTAGTTCATGGGAAGATAGGCAACATTAAGGATGATGGGAACGCAGGAGCGCCGTGGTCTCGTGGTAACGTGAGCAGCTGCGGAATGAAAGGTCCTTGGTTGAAATCTTCCATCGAGTGAAAAGTTTAATTTTTTATTTTCAGTTTATGTGACAAACTCTTATGTTTGCATCACATTTTTGGGAGTGATTATCACATCCACAAGAAAACCTAAATCGGGCAAGGTAGAAGAATCTTTTTACCCATTCGCCAAGTGTACAAGTTAGGCGGGTCGACAACATATTCCTGTCATGTGACGCACATGCCGTCACCTGTGTCATATAGAATATATCAGATGTGTTTTCCTGTGGAGGAATCAGTTGACCTATGACCTTGCGATCAAATGTTTTCTGATCCCATTGGTGAGGCGCGTCCTTTCGTCTACTAATCGCACGGTTTTGCGGTGCGGTCGCAAAACAGACACTAAACTTACTACAGTGAAAGAGACATCAATGAACGAACGGACAGATAATAACTATGCAAAAATAAAGAAAGTAAAATTTTCATTCGAGGGAAGACTTGAACCAAGGACCTCCCGTTCAGCAGCTGCTCACGCTACCACGGGACCATGGCGCTCCTAAGCTTACATAGTCCATTATGTTGCTTATGTGGCTCATGGACTACTCAGTTAATATATTTCGCTTATTTTTTCACAGTTCCACACAACTTCTTCCTGTTTTCTCAATTGATCTGTGTTCAGTTTATCAAGGCCTATCCACTGTGCCAACTTATAACTAAATCTGTGGGGGGTGCGATGGGGAGGTTCCCTTGTGAGTACAAGATGCCTGACTTGGTCGTAGCTTCACAACCTGTGTACTACATTCTCGAGACCCATCTCCAATTCTGTCACCCCTTCCACTCCCATATCAGCTTCCCTGATTTAAACATATAGGAGTTCCCCTTAGCTCATCCTTAAGTTCCACAATCCTCCTTCCCTCAGTACCTGTATGTGTCCCTGTGCCTCTTATATTACACCCTGTTCCAACTCATCCCCTCACCGACATTCTCAATCAATCAGTCCACCACAACTCCTCATACAGTTGGCCTGCAGGTTTAAGAAAATTTATCTGACTGACAGAGGGACAGACTGTGACAAATGTTATTCCAGACTTAGCCTTTGATTGTTTATTTCTACATTAACAGTTTCATGACCAACAAAACATCTTAGGCTGGTGCATAAGACTCAAATATTTTCTATAAGTTCCAAAAACACACACTATACGTAATGGAGACTTAAATCATTGAAAATAATATAATCTGCTTCACTGATCACTGAAGTCTGCCAATGTTGGGGTAACTTTCTGAATCCATAACTGTAAAAATCATGTGGTTTTGTAGCAAAGAACTTGTAGAGCCATGTTCAAAGTGTATTTTCACCCCAAAAGGAAGTTTGTGAAGATCATTGAACAGAGAGCAGAAAAGGTGAAATCTGTGGGTGCAATGTCAGGTGAAAAAGTGGTTGCAGATTGACTTCCCAACCCAGTTGTTGTATAGTGTTACTGGCCAGTGTCGCAGGATTCCGGTTGCTGTTATTGTGGAATAGCATCACTTCACACAGTCTTCCTAGTTGTTGTTTTGGGATTTCGTCTGGAAGATGTCTGTTGATGACAATAAATGCCAACAGGAGAGTTACCTCATGCAAGCAACTCTTTGTACACCACATGGCCACTGTTCCACCAGATGCATAACACTATCTTATGTGGATGCATGCAAGTCTTTTTATGTGGCATTACTGCTTTGTTTGGACTAAACCATTTCTTTCTTTTCTTTCCCTTGCATTGTCACAAAGACAAATTTTCTAGTCATCAGTAATGGTGCAGGATAGGAATGATAGGTGGTGTTCACACACAAATCGATGACAAGCAAGTGGATAATGCACATATGGCCAACCAGTAATTTTTCTCATTTGGCTTGTGTTTCTCATATGCTTCATTGTTGAACCTTCTCCATTGCATTCAAATGTTCCACAATGATGGAATGAGCATGAGGGACTCAATAGAGGGGAAATTTTAGAAAATGATTTCACTGAAGAAAATGTTAGTGTTCCTTTATTTGATCCTATAATATTCTTTCCCCTATTGTAACCAAGTCTGTGGCATTCACTAAGAGAAGCGGAATGTTTCACAAGTGTTGATCACATTGAGTGTGGGATAGCATTTCACATTTCCTGATTACAATCTCTGAATTCCAAAGACAAGTCATGTTTCAGATTTATCAGTCCCCTTGTCATAGTAAATACAATGCAGGGTGAATGTTGTTTGTCTGGTATGATTTGAACTGGGAGTTGCAGCAACAGTAAATGAATAATGCTTCTGATTTTATCTCTGTTGCAATATGTCACCACTGACTTGAGAACTAGAAAAAGTTCATTCTGAGTGTCACATGACAGATAATGCATGTGCAAATGCTTTCCAGACTATTGATGGTCTCTCACCTTGCCTATGTATTCAATTGTTATAAACAGAAGAGTTCGAATATTCACAGGAAATTTTCATTAGTTGAACCTGCAATTTTCTGAGCTGAACCTCTGAATGCCAAGCCTCTTTGACCAAGAAATAATATCACATTAAGTAACATGAGAGCTCAAATGCAAGTTGGCTATTACATGGATGAACAGAAAAGTTACCTTTTTTTTCTTCCAACCATCAGCATACTTCTTTCATGTCATTTTATTTCTTCGTTTTTATGATTCTCCTGTGAAATATTTTTACAAATGTAAATATTTAGTTTGTTGTCTGTCATTGGATGAAAAATATATTGTATATACTGGTTTTTAATGTAAATCACCTTAAGATGTAATCAGAAATGTGTTACTTCTGGATGTTGTTGGCAAGGCTACCAAATTGTAATGTTGTTTTAGATCTGCCAATGTGTACATTTGTTGGGGAAATGTGATAGAATTCACAAGAATATTTGAAGAAAGCATTTTTTTAACTCCATCACAATGTGGGTTTAGTGCACAATATCTAAAGAAGAAATAGAATAATATAACAGTTAATACAATCAACTTTGCCAAAATAACACTCTTCTACAAACATCCTTGTATTTCTGAAAAAAATACATTTTGATCCTATTTGTACTTAGATAGCTGAATTCAAAACTGTTTTTAGTTGTTTTTTTTTGTCGGGAATTGTTTATGAATAATCACGATTTTCTTTTTCTCTTCTGTTTCTGATATATTGCAGCAAACATGAGGTGAAATTCAATAGAGAAATTCATATATTTATGATGTTATAATTTCATCACATTAATGGAGGGTGAATTCTAACATATAACACAGAAATCTTTTTGGATACACCTTGTAGCATTTATTTGATATGAGAAATAAGAGGAAATCGACAAGAAAATGAACCACTCTATTCTAATGCACATCACTTTCTTCTCTTGTATTGTGAATCTTTCTTATCTTGAATGATATTCCAGCAATAATCTGCTAATATAGAAGGTACCCACTTCCCTTCATAACACCTTTCTATGGTAGAAATGTCCTTATGGTATTTTTCGCCATGTTCATTCAATACATCTCTACAACTCTCTATGAAGTAGTCCAGATGAGGGTCCATCATATGTATCTTCAAAGACACACTGCACATTGTTTCATTAGCCCAAGTTTGATGTGAAGTGGTGTAAGCGGTATATCCCCAGGAGCTATCTGACATTAATGTTGTACATTCTTTTCGCCCACTTTCCATTTCCGACTAGGCCATTTCTTTTTCATTTAGTGACAATTTCCGTCTCGACTATCCCATTCACAAAGAAAACAGGCATACTCCACGTACCCTCGTTACATTCTCTGTACCATCGCAATTACTTTGAAATCTGCAAATATTTTCCATTTGTATTCACGGTATAGTAATGAATTTAACACCCATTCTACAAATTGGTAATTCTCTTTGGTCAAGCTGGCATAAGCTACTGAAATGAAGGGTGTTTTATTTCCGTTATGCAGCAAAACACCATTGAGACTTAGTTTTGATGCAGCAACCGGCTGTCACTGTTAGAGATAATGGGCTATTGCAGGTGGTCTCAGTGACATACATATGGCAGGGGATAACTCGATGACATCTGATTCTTCCCACCTGCTGTTGAACAAGAAATTGTTATGTTCCATCACTAACAGATGTGGCAACATACCTGTAACAAGAAATTGTTATGTTCCATCACTAACGGATGTGGCAACATACCTGTATCTCTCTATAATGTCCCTATGTTTACCGTGAATTGTGGATATGTATATATATACGAGGGCCGTTCAGAAAGTAACCTCCAGTTGATTTAAAAAAAATACACGAAGTTAAATGAAAATATTTTAATATATACATCTTACAACTACATCTTTGCACTATTTTTCTACATAGTCTCCATAGCGATTGAGTCACTTGTCGTATCTCTTCACAAGCTTTGAAATTCCTTCTGCATAAAAATCAACCACTTGTGCCTGGAGCCAGCCTGTGACCGCATCTTTGAGCTCTTCGTCGTCATCAAACCACTGTACCCGAGCCATTTCTTCAAATGCATGAAGAGGTGATAATCACTTGGCGCCAGGTCTGGGTTGTAAGGTGGATGGTTGATAACGTCCCACTTGAAGGACTCAAGAAGGGCCGTTGTTCTGCGAGCAGAGTGAGGACGGGCGTTATCGTGCAAAAAAACTATACCGGAAGCCAGCATACCACGGCGTTTGTTCTGTATAGCCCGTCGTAACTTTTTTATTGTTTCACAGTACACGTCTTGATTAATGGTCATACCACGTTCCATGAATTCAAACAACAACACCCCTTTGGCATCCCAAAACACCGTTGCCATCAGTTTTCTGGCAGAAAAATCTTGCGAGGCTTTTCTTGGTTTGGTAGGCGAATTTGAATGTGCCCACATCTTTGATTGTTCTTTTGTCTCAGGGTTCACGTACTTAATCCAGGTTTCGTCACCGGTCACGATTCTGTTTAACAATGGTTCTCCTTCATCCTCATAACGTGACAGAAAGTCTAATGCAGAGGCCATTCTTTGAGTTTTGTGGTCGTCGGTAAGAATTTTGGGCACCCATCGTGCACAGAACTTACGGTAACCCAATCTTGCTGTCACTATCTCATACAAGAGTGTCTTAGAAATCTGTGGAAAGCCAGTAGACAACTCCGACATTGAGAAACGTCGATTTTCACGAACTTTTGCATCAACTGTCTGAACGAGTTCGTCAGTCACCAATGATGGTCTACCACTCCTCTCTTCATCATGAACGTTTTCTCGTCCACTTTTAAATAAACGTACTCATTCACGGACAACTCCTTCACTCATAACTCTTGGTCCATACATGGCACAAAGCTCACGATGAATAGCTGCTGCAGAATATCCTTTGGCTGTAAAAAACCTTATGACAGCACGCACTTCACATTTGGCGGGGTTTTCTATTGCAGCACACATTTCAAACTGCCACAAAAACTAAACTAGTGCAGGTACGACGTTCACTCGACCACGGCTTGATGCCGACTGACCTGTTGAGTGCGTGAATGCACAGATGGCGTCGCTACTCCCCCCACAACCCGACATGTGACCGATCGGAGGTTACTTTCTGAACCGCCTTCGTATATACATACATACTACACAAAACGTATCCCTGACAATGATATTTTGTTTACATGTTAGATTTTCCCATGGCAAACTGGGTTAGAAGCACACAGTTTAATATCAGAAATAGAACTCTTGTCGAACAGTGTAATTTAATTGGATAGATAAAAACATCTAATCACCAATCACATTCTTTCTTGCCCCCACACGTGTGTGTGTGTGTGTGTGTGTGTGTGTGTGTGTGTGTGTGTGTGTGTGTGTGTGTGTGTGTGTGTGTGTGTGTACGTACGTACTTCTGTGTGTGTGTGTTTGTGTTTTCTTGCTGCTGCTTGGCAAGTAGATTTTTTAATCTATCAAATGAAATTATAAAGAAGAAATAGTACATTTAAAATTAAATACAATATACAATTAGATGCAGCTGGGGTGAAGGACTCATAAAACTGAAGAAGTGAATTGAAACAATGAATATTATGAAACAGAAAGTTGCTACTCACTATAGAGTAGAGTTTAAATGAAGGATATCGTGTTGGGCAGCGTGCTTAGCAGCAGGGTATCAACTTGTTTCTTGCACAGCTTGTAGGTGGCCATTTATGTGGACAGACAGCTTGTTTGTTGTCATGCCCACTTATAATGCAGCACAATGGTTGCATCTTAGCTTATATAGCACATTACTGGTTTCACAGGTAGCACTGCCTACAGTGGGATAGGTGATATTTGTGACCAGACTGGAGAAGGTGGTGGTGGTGGTGGTGGTGGTGGTGGTGGTGGTGGTGGTGGTAGGATGTATGGGACAGGTCTTGCACCTAAGTCTTTTACAGGGATACGACTGATGAGGTAATGGGTTAAAATTCCTTCCTAAACACAAAGAATACTAAACCCCCTCCTCTCGTTCAGATTCATTGAAGACATCTTTGTGATCTGGATCGAGAATGAGGATGTCCTATCCGCATTCCTCAAGAACCTCAACAGCTTCTCCTCCTTTGACTCACCAGGACCTTCTCAAGCCAGCAAGCCACGTTCCTAGGTGTTGATCTCCACTTCAAAGATGACTACATCACTGCCTCTGTCCATATCCAACCTACTAACTACAATTAATACCTCCATTTTGACAACTGCTACCCAGTCCATACCAAGAAGTCCCTCCCATACAGTCTATCCACATATGCAGTGATGAGAGGCCGTCCTCGAAATATACTGGGGGTCTCAATGAAGTGTTCAGACAATAATTATCCTCCAAACCTTGTACAAAAACAAATCTTCTGTGCTTTATCTTTGCAGTTTCCCACGACCCCCAAAGTCTCACCATCTGGCCACAGAGGAGCATTCCCCTTGTAATTCAGTACCACCCAGGACTGGAACAACTGAATTACATCCTCTACCAGTGTTCTGACTAACTATCATTGTGCTCTGAAATCAGAAATGTCCTGCCTACTATCCTCCACACCTGTCCCACAGTGGTATTCCTCCGTCCACCAAACCTACACAATACACTCATCCATCCCAGCACAATCCCTGCTCCCAACCCTTACTTAATGGCTCAGATCACTGTAGTAGAACTAAATGCAAGACCTGTCCCATACATCCTTCATTCACCATCTACTCCAGGCTGGTCACAAACAACACATATCCCACCAAAGGCAGGGCTACATGTTAAACCAGTCATCTGGTATAGAGGCTGAGCTTCAACCAATGTGCTGATTTCTGCATGGGAATGACAAGCAACAAGCTGTCTGTCTGCATGAATTACCAGTAATAAACTGTGGCCAGGAACTCCCCCTGCAGTATATCCTACGTTCCTGTAACCCTCCTGGCTTCAACCTTGATTAGTCAGTTTTCTCGCCCATTCAGACCCTTCCCTGTCTCCATTCCAGTGCTACATAGCCCTCATATCACCAACACAAGAGGTCTTCTTTACTCCTTTTGTAGAAAGAACTGCAAGGATTTTGCTTTTTTTGTGTCTGGCAATGTCAGTGAAGATATTATTTATCTTTATTACATTATTTGCTAGGTATATACTATTAGACATATATTTTCACCGATAACTTATTCTTGAAGAAAAGTGATGTCTGTGTCTTGTAACTAGTGTGTTCAGCGAAGTTATTGGTTTGATCACTTCTTCTATTTTTAAAGCTACATTTTTACATTTATAATAGCTACCACAGCTAAGGCTAAGTATCTATGGCTGGATGACATGTCTGGCATTGCAGTAATAGAGCATACAAACTAACTTTGCTAATTAATGCATGTATCTATTAGTCATGACTGTCAAAATCCAGACCGTAGTTGGAGATTAGCCATCACAATTGTACAGACACTGTTTTTCGATGTACTATTTTTCTTCCTCCTTATGAGATAGTGTACTGGAGACAATTGCATTGTTTTCCTTATTTTGTTTTGGCTGTCTTAGTAGTTTCTTCATGTAATTTAAGTGTTTACATTTATTTATGGAGCTGTGTTTTGATTAATGAGGAGGGGGTTTATGTGGAATCCAGTCAGCAATAATGTTTTTTATGATTTACCATATGACACATGAGAGATGATTACCTCTGAAATGAAGAGGCTGGGAGTAAATTGTGTAGTAGAAACAACTGAAACACATAGGAGAAATGTGCACACACATTTGGAGAGAATTTGTGATAAGTATCCGAAGATAATGTACATACAGTACCACTGTCCCTTTGCTCAAAAAACATTTCCCATCAAGACTTTCACTACAGTCTGTTCCCAGACAAAATTGTTTCTCTTACTGCCTCACCTCTCTACATGGAGTCCAGTAGGGAGCTGCATTTCCCCATCTGTCATCCACTCGTGGTCATTTATCCCACCTGTTGCGGATGATCCATACACAAGGTGAGAAATGGCTTAGGTTGTCATGAACATCAGAACTTCATTGCAACACAGAAGGCACATTATAATGTTGGGCATGTGAAATGGCTTCCTAGTGCTAAAAACATAACAATAGTCCTGTTATGCTGTAAGGTTGTCACAAATATGAGCTAAGCTGAGCACTGCAAGCTGCACTGGTGTTTTCCTAGATTCCAGTGTTGTTGTGCTCAGAGGAATAGTTGGGAATGTTAGAGCAAAGCAAGGTAAAGAATGCCCTGATCCACTGAAAGATGTTTGATAATATGAGAACTATTCTTGAAGCTCCAGTAAAAACTGAGAGGCACTGCTGTAGGTATCTAAAGAGTATGTTGCACTAGTGATGTCAATATTGTGGGCTACATTCTTATTAATATAGTCATGGCACTCAGAAGTAGACAGTGGATGTCAAGTCTGGGACTTGGGTTGGCTGGTGAGCCATTGTGCAGTGGTCTATGAAGGCTGTGAAGAGCACAGGAATACTGGAAAATTGTCCAGTGTCATGTGGTCCCTATACAGAAACTATGCAATGGCTGTCATGGGCAAGATGAGCTGCTCTGAGTTTGTTTCAGGTTTATTAACATGCTAGCAAGAGGCAGCACTCTGTTGAATGTCACAAGACAGCATTGTAAGGTACCAGTCATATGGTACACCACACACTTCCACCTCATTCCTATTATGTCTTCTACTCCATCCTGTTCCCATACCCAACAAATTTCTTCCTGCCTCACCTTTACGAAGAATGCACCTGAGAAACAACCCACATCGTCTGCTACACAGTCTCCTTGCTATGTGTATCCATCTGTAAGTAAAGAAAGGAGGATTACATTGTATGTGTTTGATGTGCAATTTTACTGCATGAACAGCAAAAATGTGGTAAGTGATAACATTTTTGCTATTACCTTATGTGGGGTATACCTGAGAAAAGTTAATGATCATTTGAAATTCTTGATGAAGTATTCTGCAAGTCACCAAGTGCTCTCATTGTCAAATACTGGATGAATAGAATGACAGCATATGCTTGCAGTGAGTGAGGCTGCATATACAGTCATACACACAGTTCCTAACAGTTAAACTTGCCACAGTGAGTTAACCCTGTAACATAAAATTGTATGTTTTAATAAGCAGATTACTACAGGATTTTAAATTATAAAATTTGGTTAATAATTATTTGAAATGTTGACAATAAAAGTTTATTTGCCCCTGGCAGTATTCAGATAGCCAGCTTGCAACTTGAATAAAGTTCTGACTTTGTGGAACTCGGTTAGTAATGTTCACTGTTGTACATAATTGACTAGATTAGATGCTCAGTTATTCACTGATCACTAGGCTCTCTAAAAGATTGAAATAATTGATTCTGTTCTTTATAATGTCATATTGAAACAGTCTTCATTTATCAACTGTTTGTTTGACTTTTGCAGATTAAGTATTTTTTATATTAACACACAATTTCCTTTTTTGTCAATCAGGCCCTGTTGTCGGGGAAGCCCCGCGTCCTATTGCTCAGGTGAGTGAAAGTAGAAGCAGCACCACTGAGACTGACAGAGAGATGGTGAGTTTCACCAGCAGCAAAGGAAGTTTGGCTTTGTGGCATGTAATGAACCCCCACCCTGTTTCCTGGCCACCTTCCAGGGTGCTAACAAATTTCATCAGCCCATGGTTTTTAGCCGTTCTGTGGGGTGCCCTGCACACCCGATTTTAATTAATCAACACCTTTCTACATATCCTATTCATCTTCACTTCATACTTATTATTTTTTGCACTCCAATCTCTCCTGACACCACAACTTTTGCAACTTTATTTGCACTGGTAACTGAAGTGTTGTCTCAAGTCTTATATTACAATGTAATTACTTACTGAACAATTACAAAAATATATCAAAGAATACTTGCATACTGGCTAATGGCATCGTAACTTCATATTTTGTCTCCTGATATAATGGTGGTGTCACAGTGCTACAGATCTAGGGCAAAGCACTTCACTGAATGAGAATGAGATAGCATGGAATAAAACTCTCAAATCAGCAAGTACAGTGAAGCCTGATGAAGCAACTATTGCTGTCCCACTCTGCAGAAACTCTTCACACATTTGCAGCAGATTTCATGCGCAAGAGAAAAAATTCCTGAAGTGAATAAAAGTTTAAACCCATTATTTGAACTAGAATGTGACTTTATGGCAGCAACCATCATTCATTGATACTATAGACATTGCAAAATATGTAACTTTACCCCAGAGCTAGGTTACAGCACATTTGATATTCATTAAACATGATAATTACCACCTACAATTGTCTAAAATATTTAGTTATTGCAATTATACGTCAATCACCTTTGTAAAATGGTAATAGAGTCACTCTTCTTGCTATTATCATAGCCAGACAAACTTGAAAAAACCCTTTTTAGAATATTATTATGGTCATTAAATTAATTTCTCGTGCACTTCATAGAGAGGTCTTCTTGTCTTTGGGTATCACAAGTTTATCTTGGGTTGCTTAGTAATTCAATAAATCTAACTTCATGTTTGGTAGCTCATCTATCACTGGTTGTCCCGTGTGAAGTAAAAGTAACTGTGTAGCTATGTTCTGTAGCTACGTTTGCTGTTTGGGATTTGCTTCCAGTAATATTCAGGTATGTCTCTGATACATGAAACAGAATCAAATGATCAATCTTTGGATGATCAACCAGATCTTGTACTGACTTCTGTATACAGGTAGCTGTCCCTCCTGCAGGGACCATATGATCAACATGCATGCTGTCTGTCATATGAATCTCAATGTATAGTGTCTGCCACAAGGTGTACAACTCTGAGGACAGGGGCCCATTCCACATTAACTTATGCTGCCATAGACATTGCAAAAGTATCTTAAATGTGATCACAATGGGACTAATTAATCCAAATGGATCAAAAATGTATGATGTGGCACACAGTACAGCGCATTTTGTGAAGCTGTAGATATTAAGTGCTGGTTTGAAATTGTTCACAGTTTCAAAATGTTGAACAGCTGGATGCTAGAATAAACCTCAAGTTCTAACATCCTGATCATTATCAAGCAGTAAAAGTAGTTGTGTTTTTTGCACCACTGAGGGGATATTTTTGAATAGTTCGTCTGTGTTGCTGTACCATTTCCATAGTGAAGCTCCACCTCTTATCAATATCTTCCTGAGATCTTACTGGAGCTTGATTTCACCCCTTACTGTATTGCATCCTCAGATACAATGGTCGATATTGAAATGATTAGTGAGAATGTTTGCTGCCTCACTCTGCTCACTCTCTTTGTGAGCTCACTGTAACAGATTACTGGCTGCAAGAAAGGGCGCACAAGTCATTCTGTGTGTGATCGTCTTTCATTGGTATTCCCGAGGTGGTGCAGATCTATCACTCCTCCACAATATTCTTTGGAAAGTGCGATCTTCATCTACTACCAGAACTTGTCAATGCATATTCTCCATGTCTACTGTGAAGGCAATGTGATGTATGTGGAAGCATAATGTTATGGATTACAAATAATGTTGAATGGTTGGTCATATCATTGGAAGACTGTTTAGTGACAAATTTGTGTTTGATTTGGCAAGAAAATCAAATGCTGCTCTCTTTTAGTAGTTGAGCTGAAGTGGCGTGTACTATGAAATGTCTTCTGTCATGACTAGTACTGCCGTGTGTCGTAAACGTTCATACTTCCTCATAAACTCTGTGTAGCTTTCCGCAAGCTTTGATTGTCTTGTTAGTTTCTGCTCAGTCTGAGAGAAGCATTTTGCTGCATTGTGGAAAGAATTGCATAACAAACTTTGCTCTTCCTGAAATGGAAGATGAACTATGAACCTATCTGTTGAATCTTTAGTTGTGTGTTCCATGAAGTGCGAGTCACATTGCTGCTCATCTTCCATCATTAAGACATTGATACCACACAACTAGTGTTTGGACAGCTTTAAGGAAAAGAAGTGGAATGTGGACTCACATATTTTTTCATTTGTTGTTTTATGTAATACAATTTATTACTTAACAACATTCATATTATTACGATTTAAAGGCGTATTAAAACAGTCATGAGCCTCAAAACTTTAGCAGGCTTAATTAATTAGAATCCATATTTTGACAATTGTACCATTATGAAATTGGCATGATATTGGAAGTACACAGTTCACAAAACAAGGAAAGGTCACATGAATTGGGCAGGTTCAACAAACAATTTTATCAATCAAATTAATTACAGGGACTGACATTAGATGCATTAACAATTTGCAAGCTTAAGTTACTGTTGCACAGTTGAACAACATTCATCCAAATACATACTTGAGCGACCTTTTCCCCTGCATAATCCATCTCCTGCATCACACTCCTTCTCCATGTTCCACTAGCTGGAACATCTCCTAAGCTGACTGGGGGCTTTTCACCTCCCTGGTGACCTTCCATGACCAAAATTATCCAGCTGTAATAGTCAGGTTGCATACTTCATGGACGTTATTCTCACTCCTGCTGAATATTCCACCCCTCATACTTCGTCTTCTCCATGTCGAGTCCCAGTCCCTTGGTGGACTACCGCATGCAGCGACGCTATTCGTGCTCAGTGACGTACTTTACGCACCTTCCAGCACCATCCTAAGTTGGCAAACTGTATCAGTTATAAACGACTCTGTGCACAATGTTGTCGTGTTATCAGAGAAAGCAATAAGGCTTGCTGGGTGGCTTTCACCAGCTCATCCAACAGTTTTACCCCTTCTTCAGTAGTCTGGTTTGGCCTGTGCCAGCTGTCTGGCACCAAGGTCCACTCTCCGATTTTTGGCCTGACTGTGGCGAATGAAGTCCTTGTGGATGCTGAGGATATCTCAAATGCCTTCGGCCGCTTTTTCGCAGAGGTTATGAGCTCTGCCCATTTCCACCCTGCCTTCCGCCCCTTAAAAATAAGCAGAGGAGGCACGGCCACCTTCTTTCCAGTCTTTGAATCGTGAAAGTTACAATGCCACCTTCACCGTGCGGGAACTCGAAAGTGCACTCGTCCGTACCCGATCCAATACTCCAGGGCCCAGTGGTATCTGTATTCAGATGCTGAAGAACCTTTCTTGCTCAGGTAAAGGCTGTCTTCTTCGCTCCTATAATCGCATCTGGACTGAAGGTCATGTTCCCACACACTGGCGTGAAGCAATTGTTGTTCCCATGCCCAAACCAGGAAAGGACAATCACCTTCCTTCCAGTTATCATCCCATCTCCCTTACCAGCTGCGTCTGCAAGTTGATGGAGCACATGGTGAATTCTCAATTGGTTTAGCTCCTTGAATCTTGATACTTTCTTGCCACTGTCCATTGTGACTTTCGTAGGCACCGCTCTGCCGTTGACCACCTAGTTACCTTGTCGACCTTCATTATGAACAACTTTTTGGAAAAGGCTTATGACACCTGTTGGAGGGCGGGAATTCTCCACACCATGTACAATTTGGGCCTTCGCAGTTGCCTCTCTCTTTATTAATGCATTTTTAATGGATCATATGGTCAGGATACGTGTGGGTTCTGTTTTGTCACATGCCTTTCGCCAGTAGAATGGGATGCCCCAGGGCTCCATTTTGAGCGTGGCCCTTTTTGCCATAGCTATCAATTCAATAATGGATTGCCTTCCAGCTGAGGTTTCAGGCTCCCTTTTCGTGGATGACTTTACAGTCTACTGCAACGCTCAGAGAACATGTCTCCTGGAGCGCTGTCTTCAGCATTGTCTAAACTGTCTATATTCCTGGAGTGTCGCTAACGGTTTCCATTTTTCTGGTGAGAAAATGGTCTGTATGAACTTCTGGAGTTACAAACAGTTTCTTCCACCAGCATTAGATCTCAGTCCCATTGCTCTCCCATTCGTGGAGAGAAACAAAGTTTTAGGTCTTACATTTGAAAGGAAACTTTGCTGGTCTCCACATGGGCCTTATTTGGCTGCTCGTTGTATCCATTCCCTAAATGTGCTCCGTGTTCTCAGTGGTACATCATGGGGAGCAGGTCGAATGGTCCTGCTTCGCTTATATCAGTCCATTGTCGGATCAAAGCTGGATTATGCGAGCATTGTCTACTCTTCTGCCCGGCCGTCCATCTTACACCGTCTAAACTCTATCCACCATTGGTGGTTACGTCTGGCAACTGGAGCATTCTACACCAGCCCTGTTGAGAGTCTGAATGCCGAAGCTGCAGCATTACCACCAAACTACCAGCACGATATGTTGCGTTGTCGGTACACCTGCTGACTTACGTCAATGCCCAACCACCCATCATATTTCTGCTGCTTTGACGACTCTTTTGATTGCCAATATGGGCTGTATGTCTCTGCCCTGTTACCTCCAGGAGTTCACTTTCGTCACCTGCTTCAGCAACTTGATTTTACCCTCCCTACTACTTCTCGAGTGGGTGAAAGCCCGATGCCACCTTCGCTCCAGGCTCAGATTCGTGTTCACCTTGAACTTGGGTCGCTCCCAAAGGAGAACATCACGGATTCGATATACCACTTGAGGTTTTTTGAACTTTGTTCGAGGCCCACTAATAACGGCTTTATTTACACAGATGGCTCCAAGACTAATGCTGGCGTCGGATGTGCCTTTGTCATTGGGGATGATACCTTTCAGTATCTGCTCCTTGACCAGTGTTCAAGCTTTACAGCTGAGCTTTCTGCTCTCTATCAGGCTGTTCAGTATATCTTCCACCATTGTCATTCTGCCTATGCCATCTGCTCTGATTCTTTGAGCGCCATTCAGAGTCTCTGTGACTCACATTCGGACCACCCTCTCATGCAATGAATTCAATGGTCCCCTCAATCGCTAGCTGATACCGGCACCCATGTCCTTTTTGTTGTGGATTCCTGGCCACGTTGTGGTGCCTGGGAATGAAGCTGCTGATACTGCGGCCAAGCTCATATCCTTAGTTTCACTGCATTGACAGACATCTCCAAAGAGATCTGCGTCTTTGTAAGTACTCTCTGGTACTGCTCCCTTGAATTTTTCTACGGTATTATTGCAGTAACGTTTGTGACTGGGCGCTAATGACCTTAGTAGGTGAGTGCCCTAAACACACAAAAAAAAAAAATGGACATGGCAATCCACCTGGTTTTCTTTATTGTTTGCAATTGTGTTCTTTCGGCCTGTTCATTCATCCTGTTTGGTTTTAGGTCCCCACTTGAGTTTTGACCTCAACTTCAAAATTTCCTCTTTTTAGTGTGAGCCATTTGGGGAACAACTCCCTCCCTGGTGTCTGCTGTGAGGATTCCGTCTCCCTTCCCCCGGGTAGCCACCTTCTGCCCTGCTAGGTCACTGGCACACATAGCCAGTCTGTGTGATGGGAGTGTTATGTACCCATCGGGCTGAGTCCCCTGACAACACAGGAAGCACTCTCCTGATTCCTGAGTTGTTCACTCCCCATGTATGCCAAGGAGTGGTTGCTTGTGCTCTTGGAGCATCACAACTCCTGCCAATGGCCGCTGTGCTAGACAGACCTCGGTTTGGCTATGTAGCACCCTTGGGGAGAGCCGCTAGTCACACTGGCTGGTATTGGGGCAGATGCTTGACGCATGAAACATATGGAGCTGCAAAAATCTGGCCGATCTCAAACGGGTGCTTCTTCGAATGGTGAACAATCATTGAATGCTGCCTCATGTTACCCAGCAACCTCTCCTTCCCTCGCTACACCATGGGAGGAGGGCCAGGCTAGCCATCTTTGGATGAAACACTTACCCCATTACCTCATCTGTATGAGTAAATATGTGAACACATTCACTGCCACAATGCTATTGTTTTTTGTGGAAAATATTCAGGACAAAATTATTGATCAAAGCATTTTCTGCATCCCAATCGGCAGCTCTTTGCACCAGTGATCATCTTGACAATGTACCAGTGTATTACCCCTCACCAATCTCTGAATATGGTGCGGAGAGTGATTTTTCATTGGGATCTCGCCCTGCAAACTGATGATGAACTGTGGGCTAATCTGGAGAAGTGTGCATTAATTTTGTTTGGCATGTGCATATGGGCCACAAACACAATTGCTCTGATACTGGTGCCTTCATTCTAGCTTTTGAGGGGGATATCCTCACAGAGAAGGTCAAGGTTGTGCGCTACAATGGTGACGTGAAGCCATATGCCTATCCACCTGTGTGGTGCTTTCGGTGGCTGTGTTTTGGGCATATGTCATCCCGTTGCATGGCAGACGCTCTGTTTGCTGACTGTGGACACCCAGTCCATGAGGGAAGCCCCTGTGTTCTGACACCTGTGTGTGACAAATGTACTGAAAGTGGCTCCCCTCACTAGCCAGATTTGCCAGGCATACAAGAGAGAAAGAAAATCCAAGAATACAAGTCTCCAAATCACCTGTCTTATGCTGAGGTTCACCAAAAGTATGTGACACTCCATCTAGTGTCACAGTCTTCAGCTTTCCTCTCTGTTACTTCATTTCCTCCACCTACCTCTTCCTCGCCCAGCCCCATCCCCCTATACCCTCTCCCTCCTCTTTCCCTGCTGTTGCCACAACCTCCTGTCTGGATCTGCTCCCTCTCACCAGCCGAAGTAGTACGCCCATTTTTGGCACCTGTCAATGATCGGGCTCTCTCCCAAGACCCCTCTGCCCAGCATCTCTCAGGCTGTAAGACTCCTACAATCAGTCAGTTAGTCTGTGCATCCCAAGGTTACCTGCTCTCTTTCAGTTCTGGATCTTGCAGAAACCTGTACTCCCTCTGTGCTCTACCCTCCTCTGCCTCTGAAATAGGAGGAGGAGGAGGAGGAGGAGGAGGAGGAGGAGGAGAAAATGAACAAGAAGAAAGATAAATCATAAGACAAGGTTCCAAAAGGTTTTGTGTGTGTGTGTGTGTGTGTGTGTGTGTGTGTGTGTGTGTGTGTGTGTGTGTGTGTGTGTGTGTGTGTGTGTGTGTAAGTAATCTGGATTCTGGCCACACAATCATCCACTGGAATTTTCATGGATACTATCATCACTTACCAGAAATGCAACATTTTGCCGGAAATGTACTGGCCACAGGGAAGCATCTGGTGGGATCTGCACTTTGGTTCACTCCAACGTCGTAGTGACTGGATCCACTATGTACCAACTTGGAAGCAATAGTGGTTAGAGTGCAAACGTCTCTGGCAATCACCATTTGCAGTGTCCACCTCCCTCCAGTTAGGATAGATCCTTACTTTGCACTGTCTACCTTAATCCAACAATTTCCACAGCTGTTTCTCCTCCTTGGGGACTTATATGCCCACCATCCACTGTTGGAGAGTGACCCTTCAATGGGTGGGGGTCTCCTATTTGACCAATTTATTAGGGACCTGAATTTGTGTTTCATCAATGAGGGGTCCCCTACCCTCTCGAATGCTCTTAATGGCACCTTTACCACTATCGATCTCACGATCTCCTCTCTTGCCTTCGTGGCTTCCCTCCATTTGCCAGCCCGTAATGACGTTTGTGACAGTGACCACTTTCCAGTGATTCTATCGGTCCCCTGCCACCGCCTGGCAGACAGGACCCCAAGTCGAGTATTCCACAGGGCCAGTTGCCCTCTGTATACGTCTGCTGCGCACTTCTACACCTCCCTGTCGAATTGCATTTGTGCAGTCTTGCGAGTCACCTCTGCCACTATTCTTCATGCTGCTGTCACTGCTGTCCCCCCTACCAACATGTCCCCTCATCATTGATCGGTACTTTGGAGTGCCAGGGATGTTAGTCACTGTCCACACCCGCTGACAGGCACTGCGTCATTTTAAACGACACCTTTCACAGATGAACCTCTTCAGTTTTAAGTGCATTCGTGCTAAGGCTCACTACCTCATTGAGCAGCATAAAAAAGAATGCTGGGAGCACTGTGTGTGCTCTCTGCGGACGTATGCCTATTAATTGCAGGTTCGGTCCGAGCTCCGTAGTGCTCTGGGCTGCAAGTAACTGTCAGTTGTCCAGGACATTAACCTTAAAGGTGGTCTGTGCACTGATCCATTGGACCTCGCAGAAGAACACTTTGTGATTTCATTGACATCATCTTTCTATCCTGCTACCTTTCTCAGACACTAATGCAGTGTTGACCAGACCCCCCACCCTTTGTATGATCACACTGAGTGATGAAGTGAACACTTCACTGAATGGGAATTCTTGCAGGCTCTTACCTCTTCACAGGACATCGCAGCTGGCCCAGATTATGTCCGCAACCAGATGGTCTAGGATCTTCAACTGCATTAGGTTCACAGCTGCTTTTCTGTCACAGTATGGTTATCCCTGTCCTTAAAGCCAGGAAGAACCCAACGGTTCTCGACAGCTACCACCCAATTAATCTGACAAATGTACTACGTAAACTGCATGAGAAGATGGTTAGCTTCAGATTATGTTGGGTACTCGAATCTCTGGGCCTTTTGTCCTAGTAACACTGTGGCTTCCAAGTGAGATGATCTCCAACTGACCATTTACTTGGATTGGAAAAAGCCATCTAACATGCTTTTACTCACTGTCAGCACCTTGTCATGGTCTTCTTTTCTCCTACATAAGGCACACAACATGGCTTGGTCCCATCACACTTTAGTTACCAACCATGACTGGGGCTTCCATGTTCCCCTTCAGGTTCTTATCCGTGAGTTTTTCTCTCAGCAGCTCTTTCGGGCTCAAGTTGGCACTGCCCTCAGCACCCCTGGAATTCAGGAGAATGGTATCCCACAGGGTTCTGTGGTAAGTGTCACACTCTTCCTCCTTACTGTCTATGGGCTTGTGACCTCTGTTGGACCTCTGGTTATTCTGGTGTTGTACGTCGATGATTTTTGCATCTGATCCAGCTCCCACTAAGTAGATCTGCTGAGCGCCAGCTCCAAAAATCATCCCATGGGCCTCTGTTGGGCTAACTCCTATGGCTTCCAGTTTTCTCCCTCCATAATGTGGGTTATGCACTTTTATCGTTGACTCACAGTACACCCCATTTCAGAATTTTATTTAGGTGACCAGCTTCTTGATGTTGAAGCACAGTCCTGTTTCTTGGGCGTTATTTTTGGTAACCAGCTGACATGGCTGCCCTACATTTGCCGCCAAAATACTGTATGTATATGGAAACTTAATGCTCTCCACGTCCTGGCCCTTGCATTTTGGGGTGCAGACTGTGTCACACTTCTCTCCATGTTTACTGTGACCTGGTCTTCTCCAGACTACATTGTGGTGGTCAGGTTTAAAGCTCAGCCACGCCTTCCACTTTGAATCTGCTTGACCCTCTTCACCATTGTGGGGTTCATCTGGCTATTGGTGCCTTTCTCACTAGTCCCGTTGATAGTCTCCTCATAGAGGTGGGGATTCCCCCTCTACACATATGACTGGGCAAACGACTACTTTCTTAATCAGTCATCATTCACCAATTCCCTGACCATCCGATGTACCCTGCACTCTTCGCCAATGACGACTGTCTCCCTCCTGACACGGTCTTGCGTGGGATTGCCGGTTGGCATGCGTATCACTTCCTTATGTTGGGATCCCCATCTCCACTCACTGTAATGCACCTCACATCATTCCTCACATACCCCTCCGACCCATGGATGGTAACAAGACCATGATCACTCCCCCATGGGAAGACCACCCCACTTTTTTGCTTTTTTTCCCCCAAGTTTTCACATTTGATCTAAACTTACATGCCTTTTACTGTGTGTGTTTACTCTTCATTATTTTATTATTTGACTTCCCTGACTAGGTCCATCCACTTTCATTGGACCCTGTTTCTTGTGTGTCTAACTTAGGAATCGTGGGACTGATGACCTCCCCGTTTGGTCCCATAACCCCTCTCAATCAATCAATCAGTCAAGTGAGATCCATCATCTAATGAAATTGGCTTCATCCCCATGTTGCTCCATTGAAGCTCACTGCATTTTCACCCACAGGTGGTTGCTCCTGCATGCTATTTCATCGAATCCATCACAGTTCAGCCCAGATGAACCAAAGTGTTAGTGTCCACAGACAGCAATTTAAATTGTCAATTTATATGAGGACCAGGAATTTAAAGGACTGTATAATTGTTCAGATCCAGTCAGATGGCAATGAATGGCAGTGTGTGTTTGGAAGCACTTACAATTGACAGTTAACACACACACGAATGAAAATACACATATTCACCCTTCAGTGTAAAAGGCGTGTGGGCTGACAGATGCTTGTGTAATCTACAAGCTAAGCTGTGACCACAGTGCCACGTTCTATTGCATGTGACAACCAACAAGCTGTATGTTCGCATGAAAGGAAACAGACAAATTGTGGCCAAGAGATAACTGGACCACCCTGCAGCACTGCACAGCCTTCTATTTCGCAAGTACATGCACAGTCTTTTTTCTGCTCTTCTAATTCTCACATTTTCCTCACCCTTCCCCCCCCCCCCCCCCCCCTCCTCACCACTTCCTGGTCCAGCATTCTGACTGCACATAATTCCCCTGCCCTGTCCGTACCACATCACTGTATGCACCCACAACCATCACTTCAGTCACCCACATCTACCGTTCTATCACTTTCCCATCCTGTACCAGCTTCATCTCTCTCTTCACCACCCAGACTGCTTCACCCATCATGTGCAGTTGCTCACAGTCCACCTCGGAGGTCAGAGACAATGGTCATTCACAGGTGAGCTGTTTGTCTGAAGTTCACATGTTTGGTAGTTTTTTTGTTGTGCCTGTGTACGACTTATCTCCACTCTGCGGAAAGTAGCAGTTTACTGATTTCATATTATTATTATCATTATTATGTCCTGGATTACTTCATTGTTTAAATATTTACATATGAATGTACTGACGTGTCTTGCTGTTTACAATAATTGATCATCTGTTTGCATTATGATACGGTAGTAAATGGAGATTCTGTAAAAATATATTTTGGGAAAATGTTGTTTGACTACTGTATCCAATGAAATGTGTAACTTCATCATTCTTAAATTTTTCAGCCAGTGTCTTGTTACATGAACAGAAATGAAATGCCTCCTCTTCCTCTTCAATTTCTTCTCACAAATTTTTATCTACTTCTCATCCTCCATTTGGCTCTCAGTTTGCTCCATTGTTATTGTAGCCGTGTTTATGAATTTTGATACTGCTTCTTTCACTATGCTTAGTTGTTGTTTCAATGTACAAAATAAATTGTAGAGAGACAGCTGTTACAATACTACTAAGAGCTGTCCCCTTTGTATGGGACAAAAATGTGTGCGTAATGTTGTTGAAAATCAATGGTTCACATCTGGATAACCTGTCTTATGCTTAGGGTCACAAAAAGTGAGTCACTCCATCCAGTGTCACTATTTTAGTTTCCATTTATTACAACTTGATTACTGTAAATAATTTATTATTATGAATGAATGTGGCATAAAGAAATAAGTTTCCAGTTTCAAATGAAACCCACTGCTCAATTCTGAAAGTATGAGTGAGACGTGGAAGGTCACAGCTTGTATTGAATCTCTTGCTAGCATGTGCTTGAGGCACTAGTAATGTATTTAAGCTGTGATTTTTTGCGCCCTCCCCCCCCCCCCCACCCCCCCCCCCCCACCACCCAGAGTGCTACAATTTACCAGCTTCAAAGAATGTGAGTTCTTTAGATATCCAAAGTAATTTGTAAGAAATCTGTCATTATGTATGCCTCAAAAACTCATTTCTTTGTTACTAGAACACAGTTATTGAATATGCAAAATTATTAGTTGTATGAAGCTAGTAAGTAACTGAATGGGGAAAAGTCAGTCTAGTAAAACCTTAGCGACACTTGCTTCATACATTTGCTGTAATATGAGGACGTTAGATTATTGCTCATGTACAAACTGAAAATGCAACAGTAGTTGAACATGTAAATGCTGTAGTTGAAAGTATTTCTCCCATGATTCTGTTCAGAGGAAAGATGTATAAAGACGAAAATCATATCAATTTACCTGCTGACACTTGTTTTCAAGTAACAGATAAGGCTCAGTGATAGCCGTTATCCTCACAAAACCTACCTCATTGTTAATGGAGGTAAACGACATCTTTGATGCCTCTTATTCTCTCTGCTGCTCAAGGAAACTACAGATTCTAAATTGATTCTAAAGGAATTAAAAATGTGAATGTTTGCTACTTGACAAGGGTATTTTCAAACAATTTGAATATTCTGGGACATTGCTGACTTAAGTACTGGACAATTGGAAGAGTTAAAACAGTCACAGGTGTGATTTTTGGAAGTGCCTGGCTGAAAGAAATGACACCAGCTGAGCTGACTCTTTCAAAGAAACAGGAATTTTTCCTTCAAAACCTCAAGCAATTCCCAAATCTAGATTTACACCTTCAGGATTTACAGTGCATCCAATTGCCACAAATTTCACCCATGATCCCTCTATCTTATTATCTGATTGAGGACAAAAGTGATTTTGAATTTTTTGTTAGCAAAAAAAGGAATACCAACAAAATGTTATGGTTCACAACAAAGACAAAATATTTCCCAAGCACAGGAACAAAACTTCGCAGCCTAATGAGGTTACCTGCTTGGAAAACTGACCAGGACTTAATGGTATGCAAGAGAAAGCAGCAGCAAATTTAAAGATTCATTATGTTCTGAAGATAAAGAACATATATTTGTCCCGATTATGTGGGTTATCTGTAAAATGATAGTTGAATATTTCAATGCCATCTGGAAATTTTCAAATGTTTTGCTTGTTTGATTATTTCTGTCTGTAAATGCTTACTGAATTTTTTATTAGATTCAATAAGGGCAACTTCATGAATAACTCTTTGTAATTTACACCAGAAAAACTATGAAGTTCATAAATTACATTTCTTCCCCTTTACAGAGGAATAAATTGATTGTCTAGCATCACAGAAGCATTTCCTTGAATACCTTAACTAAAGATTTGGAATCTACTGGCCTACAAGTTACTTACTTCATAATGTCAACTGTTGTGAAGTGTAGGCTGACGTTCAAGAGATTAATTATGAAGACTCAATGCACAAAGAAGTGGGGTGCAGACATGCTAAGGAATGAGATATGCTTGAAGTTCTTCAAGGCTCTGGATAAAGCAATAAGAAATAGCTCATTTGGCAGAACAGTTGAAGAGGAACACATGTCTCTAAAAAGTACAATCACAGAAGTTTAAAGGAAAACACAGGTACAAAGATGGTAACTGTGAAGAAACCATTGGTGACAGAAGAATTACTTCAGTTGATCAATAAAAGAAGGAAGCACAAAACTATTCAGGAAAATTTGGGAAGACAAAAATAAGTTGCTGAGGGATGAAATAAATAGCAACAGGGAAGCTAAGATGAAATAACTGCATGAAAAATGTGAAGAAATCGAAAAAGAAATGATGGTCAGAAGGACTAATTCAGTGTGTAGGAAAGTCAAAACAATGTTTGCTGAAATTAAAAGTGAGGGTGGTAACATTAAGAATGCAATGGGAAGGCCACTGATAAATTCAGGGAAGAGGGTAGATAGGTGGAAAAACTATTTTGAAGGCCTTTATGAAGGGGTAGATTTGCCAGATGTGGTAGAAGAAGCAGGAGTCTAGTTAGAAAAGATGGAGGATCCAGTAATAGAATCAGAATTTAAAAGGGCTTTGGAAGACTTAAGATGAAATAAGGCACAATGGGTAGATAACATTCCATCAGAATATCTAAAATCATTGGGGGAAGTGGCAACAAAACAATAATTCATGTTGGTGTGTAGAATGAAAGAGTCCGGCAAAAAACATCTGACTTTTGGAGAAACATCATCCGTGCAATTCCAAAGACTCAAAGAGTTGAGAAGTGTGAGAATTATCACACAATCAGCTTAACAGGTCATGCATCCAACTTATTGACAAAAATAAGAATGGGTAAGAAAATTGAAGATTTATTAATTGTGATCAGTTTGACTATAGGAAAGGTAAATGCACAAGGGAGGCAATTCTGATGTTGTTCATAATGGAAGCAAGACTAAAGAAAAATGAAGACACATTCATATGATTTGTTGACCTGGAAGATGTGTTCAATGATGTAAAATGGTGCAAGATATTTGAAATTTTGAGGAAATTAGGGGTAAGCTATAGCAAGAGAGTGGTAATAGGATATTTACAAGAGCTAAGAGGGAATAATAAGTGAATAACCATGAACAAATGGCTTTGATTAAATACAGTGTAAGACAGGTATGTGGTCTTTCACCCCTACTGTTCAATCTGTACAGCATAGCAGCAATGATGAAAATTCAGGAATCTGATTAAAACTGAAGGTAAAAGTATATCAGCGATCAATCTAATGAGTACAGAATATGAATTGAGAGTAAATCTAAGGAAAGATGAAATTAATGAAAAGTAGCAGACATGAAAATAGTGAGAAACTTGAGAGTGAAATTGATGGTCACAAGGTTGATGAAGTTAAGTAATTCTACTACCTAGACAGCAAAACACCCAATAATGGATGAAGCAAAAGGACATCAAAAGGAGACTAGCTCTGGCTGAAAGGTGTTCTCTGGCCAAGAGGAGTCTACTGATATCAAACATAGTCCTTCATTTGAGGAAGAAAATTCTGAGAAAGTATGTTTGGAGCTCAGCCTTGTATGATAGTGAAACATGGGCTGCAGAAGAACCAGAACAAAAGAATTGCATTTGAGATTGTGCTGCAGATGAATGTTGAAAATTATGTGGGCCTGTAAGCTAAGGAATGAGGAGATAGGAAGATAGAATACATCCCATAAATAAATGATACATAGGTTGCAACTATTACTCTGAGATTAAGATTTTGGATCAGAAGAGGAATTCATGGTGGGCCACATCAGGCCAGTCAGAAAACTGATGACGAAAAAAAAGTCAACAGTTACAGAAAGGATAGAGTGATGCTTATCATAAACATGACACATCGCCAAGAGCAAAATGGAGCACCATGCACAGCATGCAGATGAACATAACCTACCAAGTTTCAATGGCTGCTTCACAGCCCAGGCCACCTGGTTTGTCCCCACCTCCACCACCACCACCACCACCACCACCACCACCACCACAAGCATTTCTGAACTGTGAATCTGGGTGCTATCCTTAAAACACATTCACTGCTCCAGAAATCATCCTGACCTCAACCTGTGGTAATCATTTGTCCCTACATCCTTCACCCAAAATTTCACAGCATGCATGATCAGAATCTTTGTGGGTATGCATCTAGTATGTAATTCTGTTGAAATATTGAGTTCAGAGTCTGTTCTGAGGTTCTGTAATGCATGGACGTCAATGAGATAGTGTGGTAGTTTTGTTAAACACTTCTGGTATCCTTTTTGTAGATAGGTATGTCCTGTGCTTCTTTCCAATCACTGGGCACAGTTAGCTCAAGATATCTACAGTGTAATGTATTACAGTGAAAACAGGATTTGACTGAAGTATAAATTGAATATAGGATATTACAAGGATTTCTTCATGCCCTTAATCCTTGTTCAATGTCACTGATTTTAGCTGTTTCTCAATGAACATGACACTAATATCTACATCACTCATCTTTGCAGTGGCGTGAAAGGCAAACCGAGGCATTTCTTCTGTATTTTCCTTTGTAATGGAAAGATATATGTAGTGAGAATTATTAAAGCACTGTGGAAGGAAGAATAGGATATCTGGTCAGGGCATTTCAGTGCTGTCAACACAAAATTAAGTAGGGGTAATCATGGAATAGGTTAAAAAATGAACAATAATAATAATAAGAAGAAGAAAAAGAAGAAATGTTAGTTACCATAAAAAATTGTTGTATCTGGGAACACTGAAAATTTCCAATTTATCTAATGGTGAAATTGAATTTTTACACTACATTTTAAACTGACATTTTGAGGGACAGATGTGATAGTGGACCAGAATTTGTTATGAAATGTAGATTAAAAGTGCAAAATCATACTGAATCTATAAACAGATAGAACATTATCTCTGTAAGGTTAGTTTTTGTTCTACAGAAATATCAGTTCTGACTTTAGAATTTGCCCATCCAAATAGCTTGAAGAAAAGCAAACCCATATTTATATCATTCATAGATTTTGAGGAAGATGAATTAAGAAGTTATTCTTTCCAATATCTATACATGAATGGAATATGAAAAAATCCTGAACAATTCTTAGAATGGAAACTACACCATACCATGCACTACACTGCAGACTATGGATGCTTTTGTGGAATATAAGGTTGTGTGATGCTGGACTGGGAACAGGGAAACAGTTAAGTAGGTGCAGGATGCACCAGGAGGTTTATGGGAACATAGGAACCCACCCTGCAATATATCCTATCCCTACAGTTCTAAAAAGCTGATGTTGGTAGGAAGCACATCGGTGGATGCAGTCATTAAGACACAATTTTGGACAGTGCTCTCAACAACTGTGAGGCCCTGTTGTTTTTTCAGGACACTTTGTTGGTGACCATTCATGCAGACAGACAGCTTGTCTGTGGTCTTGCCCAAGTAGAATGCAGCACAGTGTTTGCAGCTTAGATTGTATATCACATGGCTTGTTTCACAGGTAGCCCTGCATTTTATGGGATAGTTGATGCTTCTGACAGGACTGGTGATGGTGGTGGAGGAGGATGTATGAGACATCTTGGTCTGTTATAGGAATATGAGCCATCAGACAAGGGGTTGGGAACAGGGGTTGTGTAGCGATGGACAAAGTTATTGTGTAGTTTTAGTGGGTGGCAGAATACCACTGTGGCAAGTGTAGGAGGGATAGTGGGTAGGACATGTCTCATTTCAGGCCACGTTCATAAATCTTGTTGGAGAATATGATTCAGTTGATCCATTCCTGGGTGGTAGTAACATGGAGAACACTCCTCTGTGGCCAGATGGTGGGGCTAACTGGGGGTGATGGGATGACTGGAGAGATGAGTCCCAGGAGATTTCTCCTGTCACCCATCATCTCCTAAAGTCCCACTGCCGAGCTGCAGAGGAGCATTACCCTCATGACTCATTATGACCCAGGACTGTAGAATCTGAATCATATTCTCTGCTAGGGTTTCAACTACCTCTTTTTGTGGCCTGAAATGAGGAATGACCTACCCACTATCGTTCCCACTCCTCAAACAGTGTCATGCTGCTGTCCACTGAACCCACACAATATCTTCATTCATCCCTTTAAAACGCCTGCTCATATTCCCTTGTATGTTTTGCCATATCCCTGTAATAGACCATGATGGAAATCCTGGCCCATACATCCACCACAACCACCACCACCACTACCACCACCACCACCTAGACCAGACCAATCACAAAATCACCTACCTCATCAAGAGGCAAGGCTACCTATGCGACAAGTCACATGATTTACAAGCTAAGCTGCCACCACTCTGATGCATTCTACATGGGCATGACAACCGAGAAGCTGTATTTCCATACGAATGGCCACTGAGAAACTGTTGCTGAGAGACAGGTAGACCACCCCATTGTCGGGCATGCTGCCTGACACAATGTTCTTCCATGAAATGACTGCTTCACAGCCTGTGCCATCTGCATTATTGATACTAACACCAGCTTTTCTGAACTGCTGAGGAGCAAACTTCCCTACATTGTACCCTACATTGCCTCAACCTTGGTTCATTAGTCATTTTCCTTGAGTTGCCTAACCCCTTCCCAGTTCAGAACCAATGATGCTAGCAGCCAACAAAGTGGTTGCAGTAACAGTGTCTGCTGACAGGGCATGATTTAATCATGTATGTTGGAAAAGCCTCTGGTTTATGAGGTGTGAAGAGAAGGTAACCATACACTTAATGCTGTTGGGAGTGTGGTTGCTTAGAAGCCAGGCCTGCTGATGTTCTACCACTCATATATGTTTGCCTGTTTTGGGTAACACTCTTGATTTTATCTCTTGGCATATTACATCTGATGCTCACATTTCTGGCTAGTGTGTCATTTCAATTGTTTCAGTTCTTCAAAGAGCTTGAATTCTTCCTGTTGGCTGCAGCAGCTGCAGCTGCAGCAGCAGCAGAAACTGCTGCAGCAACTACAGTAACAACATGATGAAGTGTTGACCTCCTGCAAATGTTGCAAATTTTGAGAGCAACTGCAGCAACATGTCACTGACACCAGGAACCTTCCTATTTCCCTAACCCATCCTACCTCTTGGTCATTTTGGCATAGTTATGGACAAGTAAAATAGCTGCATGAAGTGGATAAAAAGTTATTGATGCTGTATACAGGGTGTCCCATTTATCTTGACCAGTTCGAGTAACTGTTCGTCCAGATGCAAATTACAAAATGTTTAAAGTAAATGTTCTTTAGCTGTCAGAGGGACATCAATTAGCATGATTGCCTGTGTTGTAGCTTTGTTTTTTACAAAGATATGAACAGCGGAATGACTCTTTTAAATGGCACACTGTATATTTTATTCAGTACTAAATTTTTTCTCCTGAAGACCTATTCAAAAATGTATCACAATTTACCATTCACTGAAACACAAAATTATTAATTACATAACACAACACTGATGATGTCACTCCCAGTGCTTAGTGGATACTCATGGTAATGGAACACATTCACGTGCTGACGTTGACAGAGGACAAATGTAAAAATAAGTAAAATTCACACCTGTCATTCCGTCAACCACTGCTGTTGGAGTTTTGCGAGTAGATTGTACACCAACAAAGAGAAGTTAGAAATGCTACTCACCTATGGGGAGTGTAAGTTAGCAGAACAATAATTGCAATACTGTTCTTTTATAAGGGTACATTTAGTATGGTACTTTAATCCTTTTAAATACTGATGTGTAGAGTACACATACAGTAAAGGCTATCCTTCATACAGACTGCATTGTCGTAACATTTCTTTTATTGTTGTCATTGTCATTGAAGGTAGGCAAAATGCTACACAGGTAGTGGAACTGTACAGATAGTGATATCCTGATAAGAACCCACCTTCCTGGCGTATATTTTCTCGTTTTGTTGCGATGCTTCAGGAAATGGGAAGAGTCGACCCACAACAATGCAATCATCATTGAACTTCCACATAGGAAGCTGCCTAAGTCACTGTTCTCACTTTTATTTCTATGAATCCACATGTGCGCACATGACAGCTTGAACATGATATTGGCATTCCTAAAACCAGTGTACATCATATTCTTACACATCACAATTTCCATCCTTAGCATGCACACCTACGTCAGGAACTACATGGGAATGATTTCCAGAATCATGTACAGTTCTGTCAGTGGGCACAGCAGCAAATCATCAACAAACCAAACTCTTTCTCCAATATTCTATTTACCGATGAATGTTCCTTCTCAAAAAAAGGACATGTAAATACAGGGAACATGCATTATTGGTCCAGCATCAACCCCCATTGGCTTAGATAGGTGGAACATCAGTGTCAATGTAGAGTTAATATCTGGTGTGGGATGCTTGGTACTACAATTATTGGCCCTTATTTCATTAACGGTAGTCAAAATGGAACAGCGTATACCAGCTTCCTGAGATGAATTCTTCCTCCACTTCTGGATGAAGTGCTGCTAAGGACCAGAATGCTTATGTGGTATGAACATGATGGATGTCTAGCACATAATGTCTTGCATTCACGTAGTGTTCTGAATCGAAGGTATCTTGCCAGATGGATTGGTTGAGGAGGAACAGTTACTTGGCATGCTAGGTCTCCTGATTTAAATCGTCCAGACGTTTTCTTTGGTGATGCATTAAGGATGTTGTCTATGGCTATATTCCAACAACTCCAGAGAATAGCCAGGAACATATTGAGCTTGCTTGTAATTCTCTCTAGCACAAACACTGGAAGCAGTAAATAATTCTTCCATTCAATGAGTGTGCCAGTGTATCGGTGTCCAGGGTCACCACTTTGAGCACCTCTGAATGTTCTTCTCCTGAGCAATGGTACAGAAGAGTCAAAGCTTATGTTATGTGTTTACTTGGTTTTCATTTGTTTTCTGACAACTCCAGGAAGTGGAAGAGTTTGTGATCCTGGGCACAAAGTCATTGTTGTGTTACGTAATTAATAACTTTGTGTTTCAATGAATGGTATAATGTGATACATTTTTGAATAGCTCTTTAGGAGAGGAAGTGAATTACTGGATAAAAAATACAGCCATGTAAAAATCATAGTGCTGTGGTTCATCTGTAGAGGAGACCGCTTATAAAATGCTAATACAACCTATTCTTGAGTACTGCTCGAGAGTTTGGGATCCCTATCAGGTCAGATTGAGGGAGGACATAGAAGCAATTCAGAGGCAGGCTGCTAGATTTGTTACTGGTAGGTTTGATCATCATGCGAGTGTTACAGAAATGCTTCAGGAACTCGGGTGGGAGTCTCTAGAGGAAATGAGTTGTTTTCTTCGTGAATCGCTACTCAGGAAATTTAGAGAACCAGCATTTGAGGCTGACTGTAGTACAATTTTACTGCTGCCATCCTACATTTCGCGGAAAGACCACTAAGATAAGATGAGAGAGATTAGGGCTCGTACAGAGGCATATAGCAGTAATTTTTCCCTCATTCTGTTTGGGAGTGGAACAGGGAGAGAAGATGCTGGTTGTGGTACAAGGTACCCTCCACATGCCATATGGTGGATTGTGGAGTGTGTATGTAGATGTAGATCTCCAGGTCGAGGACACCTTCCTGGGTGAGTTTTCCACCATACATTATACAGTGTCGATTTGGGCGTCGAAGAAGACCACACACATCTTTGCATTTGATATCCAGCATGGTAGGTAGTTGGTTCTGGTGGGGCTGCATTGTGGCGTGTTGGTTGTAGCCCCCTGACCACAAAGGGATCACTCTGCTGATGCCTGCACCATTAACTCCACACACATGCCAAGGGGTAGATGCCCATCCCCCTGGGGCACCAGTGCTCCCAGCCATGGCCATCCTGCCAGGTAGCCTTTTCTGCGGCTGTGCGGCACCTGTGGGGGAGCCCCTGGTCGGTGTGGGTGGCATCAGGGCTGGAAACATGTGGCGAAGCATACTCCATGTCATGCTGGTAGTGGAACACCAGCAGTCTTTAAGAGATCACGAGTTCAATACAAATCACAGAAGTACAAGCTCAAATCATTACCATCGCTGGCCACACCATGGGAGGAATGTCTGGGTAAGGCTGGAAGCAGACCTTATTTGCCCCAGTACCTTGTATGTTCAAGACCTGATGGGGAATCTTTCATGACGATGAAGCCTTAGTTTTTTGTTGAGCATTTAGAGGACAAGTTTGGGGAGGTGGAGGGCTTGTCCAAAATAAGATCTGTGTCAGTCTTGATTAAATCATCATTCTCTGCCCTGTCACGGGAATAACTCACCTGTGACAAGCTGGGGGCTGTTTCTGTAACCATCATGCCCCATAATAGCTTAAATATGGTTCAGGGTATCATATTTCACAGAGCCCTTCTTTTGCAGTCCGATGATGAGGTGCACGCCAATTTAGAGCAGTTAGGTGTACATTTCATCCAGCATGTCCACAAGGTTCTGAACAATAATGACGTTGCCAACACTGCCTTCATCTTGGAGTTTGAGGGTGATACATTGCCACAGAAGGTCGAGGTGATGATCTACCAGTGTGATGTAAAGCCTTGTATACCTCCAACAATGCAGTGCTTTAAGTGCAGGAAGTTTGGCCATATGTCTTCCCACTGTACTTCCAGTATCACATGTCGAGATTCTGGACACCAGTCACATCCCAATACTCCATGTGCCCTGCCTCCCATCTGTGTCAAATGTGGAGGGCACCATTTGCCTTACTTGCCTGACTGCAGGATTCTCGAGAAAGAAAGGACTGACTTAAACTGAAGCTACGAGAAAATTTGAATGCCTGCATCCTTTGTGTGTCAGTTCTTACGCTGCTGCTACAACAGTTGTGGCACCATCAGCTCTGCCAACCCATGTCACATCTCAGAGTCAGAAGACTACACCTGCCCCCTTGATGGTACGGGCCATTTCCCTACCTGTTGCTCCTGCACCACCCAACCACCTACTTTGGGAGCAACAGCAACACCCCACGCCCCCCCCCCCCCCCCCCCTCCAGAAACGTCCACCGCCACTTCTAATCTGGAGAAGCATAAATATTCTTTGACTTCTCTCACTATGAAGGGGTCCCTTGTGTCACTACCTTCTCAGGTATCGTCTGGTAGGAAAGATGACACCTGCCAATGGCTTAAGAGCCCCAAAGCAGCTGGTCATAGGGCTTCACCCTCATCCTCAGTCCCAGAGACAGAGCCAGTGAAGTACTCTGAGCCAGGGAAACTCAAGCAACAGCGAGAGAAATCAAAAAAGAAATCGCCTAAGACAAAGGAAATTGCAGTGGCACCCACACCACCGCTACCTAAAAGTTCTGTGACTGAGGATGGGGTCAGCATTTTGGCATACACTGAGGACCTAGAGATCGCCAGACACTCAGACACAATGGACATAGACTGTTCAGGCAATAAATCAGTGGTAGCAGGTGACTGAGATGTAAACTGCCTCATTGAATGTTCCATGCCTTCCCAGTCTCATGATGTCATCCTCCTGTGGAATTGCGGCGGTTTTTTCCATCGCCTGGCTGAGGTACAGCAACTGTTAAGCTTTCACCTGCTATCTGTATTGCCCTCCAAGAACTCTGGTTCTCAGAAATGCGGATCCCTGCCCGTCTCGGCTATAAGGGATATTACAGGAACCGTAGCGACTGTAATCGAGGGACAGGTGGAGTTTGCGTTTGTGTCTTAAATTCGGTGTGTATTGAACATGTGCTTCAAATAGCTCTTGAAGCTGTGACTCAGAATAAGGACGGTGCAGGAAATAACTTTCTGCAGTGTATATCTTACTCCAGATGGTGTAGTATCCCTGAATGTATTAGCTGGAATGCTTGGTCAACCCCCTAAACCTTTCCTACTTCTGGAGGGTTTTAATGCCGATAACCCCTTGTGGAGTGTTACCATGCCTACTGGCCATGGCAGAGATGTTGAAACTTTACTGCCACAATTCGACCTCTGCCTCTTAAATACTGGGGCCGCAACACATTTCAGTGTGGCTTGTGGTAGTTACTCGCCCACTCATTTATCAATTTGCAGCCCAGGACTTCTCCCATCTATCCACTGTGTAGTAGCGACCACTTCCCCATCTTCCTGTCACTGTCCCAGCATCAGGCACATGGATGCATGCCCAGATGGGCTTTGAGCAGAGCGGACTGGGGAACTTTAACCTCTGCTTTCATCGTTGTATCTCCCCTACACCATAACATGGAATTGATGGTTAAGCAGGTGACTAGCACAAATGTTTCTGCAACAGAAAATGTGATCCCTCACTCTTTAGGGTGCCTGAGGCATAAGGCAGTCCCTTGGAGGTCGACGGAAGTCGCTGAAACAATTAAGAAGCATCAGTGATCTCTACAGCTGCGGAAGTGGCACACTACCCTGGAGCACCTCACAGCATTTAAATGGCTTTGTGCACATGTTTGCTACCTTATCAAACAATGGAAGAAGGAGTGTTGGGAGAGATATGTCTCCACCATTGTGTGTCACACGGCACCTTCACAAATAGGGGCAGAGATCAAACGTCTTTTCGGGTAACAGGCCCCACCAGCTGTCCCCGATGTTCCTATAAATTTCTAGTTATGTACTGATGCAAGCGTGGTTCGCAGGTTCTGTGCCGAGCAACTATCATTCCAGCTTTTCACACATGCAAACATCAGCTGGAGGGGAACGTCCTCTCATTCACTACAGGCTGTAGTGAATCCTGTAACGCCCAATTACAGAGTGTGAGCTCCTCAGTGAGTGCCCTTGCGCATTGTCTCGACAGAGCTTCTGGGCCTGATCGCATCCACAGCCAGATGATTAAACATCTCTCATCTGACTAAAAGCTTGTCATCTTCAATGGCCCTGGTGCGATGGCATCTTTCCATCGCATTGGCGGGAGAGCACCATTATTTCGGTCCTCATAGCCAGTAAAAACCCTCTTGATGTGGATAGCTATCGGCCCATTGGCCTCACCAACGTTGTTTGAGAGCTGCTGGAATTTATGGTTTGTCGGCAGTTGGGTTGGGTCCTGGTTGTTTCCTGGAGTCACGTGGCTTGCTGGCTCCATGTCAGGGTGGCTTCTGCCAGTGTCGCTCTAGCACAGATAATCTTGATTTCATTGAGTCTGCCATCCGAACAGCCTTTTCCAGACAGCAACACTTGATTACTGTCCTTATTGACTTCTGTAAAGCATACAACATGACTTGGCAAAGTCATATCCTTGCCATGTCTGAGTGGGGTCTCCGGGGATCACTCCCAATTTTTATCCCAAACTTCCTATCGTTCCGTACTTTTGATGTCCAAGTTGGTGACTCCCATAGATCCATCCATATCCAGGAGAATGGAGTCCTGCAGGGCTCTGTATTGAGTGACTCTAGTTTTAGTGGTCATTAATGGTCTAGCAGCGGCTGTCAGCCCTCCATCTCACATTCTCGGTATGCGGATGACCTGCATTTCATATTGCTGCTCCACTAATGTTATTGCTGAGTGGCGCCTCCAGTGAACCACATAATGCACTGCCATGCGCTCTTGCTAATGGCTTCCAGTGTTCAGCAGCATAGTCATATGTCATGCATTTCTGTCGGTGTCATACCATACATCCAGAACCTGCACTTTACTTAATGATGATCCACTCACTGTAGTGGAGACATATCAATTCCTAGGACTGGTTATTGACGCTCGATTGACTTGGCTCCCTCATCTTCATCAGCTTAAGCAGAAGTGCTGGCATCACCTCAATGCCCTCCATTGCCTGAGCAACACAAATTGGGGTACAGATCGCTGTACACGGCTGCAGCTCTGCAGAGTCCTTGTCCAATCCTGAATTCATAATAGGAGAGTGGTTTATGGTTCGGCAGTGCCTTCAGCATTGCATTTACGCGACCTTGTGCACCACTGTAGGGTTTGAATAGCGACGGGATCCCTTAGGACGACTCGGTGACTAGTGCACTGGTGGAGGCTGGTTTCCATCCACTGCAGATCACACGTGCAACTGCTCACCAGTTATGCAGAACACATTAATAATTCCCCGGAGCATCCAAATTACTGTCTCCTATTGCAGTCCATCTCCCGCATCAGTGGCCCAGATCAGGGTTTACGATAGCAGTTCGCATACGGTTTCTTCTCTTTGAACTGGAGTCCTTCCCTTTACCACCTCTACTTGCGGACTGTTCATGTATGCCTCCTTTGTGTATGTCTTGGCCGCAGCTTCGTGTGGACCTTTTGCGTGACTCTAAGTGTTCCATTAACCCCACCACTCTCTGCTGTCACTTCCTCTCGCTTCTTGTCGTGTTTCGTGGCTGTGAAGTGGTTTTCACTGACGGCGCAGTGGCTGATGGACACATATGCATTGCATCTGATGATGTAAGACATATTGAGCAGCACTCCTTGCCAGTTGGCTGCAGTGTTTTCACTGCAGGGCTGGTGGCCACATCTCATGCTCTTGAGTACATCCACTCATGCCCTGGCGAGTCAGTTCTCCTGTGTACTGACTCATTGAGCAGTCTACAGGCTATCGTCCAGTGCTACCCTCACCACCCTCTGGTAACATCCATTCAGCAGTCCATCTATGCCTTGGAACAGACCCGCTGTTCGATAGTGTTTGTGTAGACTGCAGTACATGTTGGAATCCTGGGCAACGAACTTGCTGACATGCTGGCCAGACAGGCAATGTAGAAACTTCTTCTGGAGATAGGCTTCTCCAAAGCTGAAATACGTTATGCCTTACATCACAGGGTTTTCCGGCATTTTGAGATGGAATGGCATAACAGCATGTACAACAAACTGCATGTCATTAAGTAGACTATAAATATTTGGAAGTGTTCCATGCAAGCCTCTTGCAGGGAATTGGCTGTCTTCTGCCAGATCAGCATTGGCCATATGTGGCTAACACATGGTCACCTACACCGTCTCGAGAACCCACCTCAGTGTTGCTGTTGCTCCCAAATGACAGTTGCCCACCTCTTGCTGGACTGCCCACTTTTAGCCCCTCTGTGACAGACTTTTAACTTTTCCAGTACCCTGCCTTTGTTGTTGGGCGAGAATGCCTCCACTGCAGTTTTTATTTACGTTATATTCGTGAGAGTGTGTTTCATAATTCAGTGTAGGTTTTAGTGCATGTATTTTGTTGGTCTCTGTCCTCCACCCTAGTGCTTTTAGGGTGGAGGTTTTAATGTATTACAGAGTGGCTGACTTTCCCTTTTTATTCTTGTGGTTGGTCAGCCACTGTAATCTGCTTTCATGTTTTACTGTCTTTTGTTTCTAGCGTATTTCTGTTTCTTTTCTGTACCCTTTTTTTTCTCTTAGTATTCGTTGGCGCCTCTTCACTGTTTTGGCTTTTCCTTTCTTTCTGTTTTGTGTTATATGTTTCATCCATTTTATCCTCACACTTCTGGCATTATTTTATTAGGACCAAGTGACCGATGACCTTGTAGTTTGGTTCCTTCTCCTGCTTCTAAACCAACCAACCAATCCTTTTTTCCACGAACAATATGAGACTGGAATAGAAGGGAGAACCGATAGAGGTACTCAAAGTACCCTCTGCCACACACCGTCAGGTGGCTTGCCGAGTATGGATGTAGATGTAGATGTAGATGTAGATGTAGATGTAGATGTAGATGTAGATGTAGATGTAGATGTAGATGTAGATGTAGATGTAGATGTAGATGTAGATGTAGATGTAGATGTAGATGTAGATGTAGATCCAACCGACCATCTTTGCTGTCCCCAATAACACTTCCATGATCTGTTTTCCCACAGGCATATCCAACTTCCTTATTGGTCAATGACTTAGCTATCTTAAGCAGTTCTCCATGGACTTGTATCCTTGTGTGGCATCCTTGGTAATGTCTTGATCCTCTACTTGTGCAGGATCAAAAATTGTTTTTGCTTTTCTATTGAAAAAACAGTTTGTATGAATTTCTAGTGTCACAGTGGGTTTCTTCCACTATCGTTACATCTTCCATTTATACCAATCCCATGTCCATTTGAAACTAGACTATATGGGTTTCATTTATTCATGGTCATAACACAGTCTACTGTTGTGGAGTATGTTGGGCCACTGGCAACCTTTACACTAGTCTGGTTGAGAGCTTCTATGCAGAAGCTGCCTAACTGGAACTGTCCTATGGGCATGATCTTCTCCTCAGTGGATATGATTGCCATTTGTTGTGTTGTGCCCAGCCACCCATCTTGTGCCCTTTATTTTGATGCCTTCTTCAACTGCCAGTACAGGCCACATTTTTCTCGTATTACCTTCCAGAGTTCGCTTTTGGCTACTGCTCCAACAGCTTAGCTTCGTGCAGTCTGCCACATTCCTGTTTGGTGTGAGCCCTTCACCACTTTCGCTTCATGTAGCTGCCCGTGTTTATCTTGGACTTCAAAGTATTTTCCTCGGGAGGCAAATGGATTTGATCTATTGCTGTTAGCTCCTCAACCTTTGCACCCAATTTAGTGGTAGCATATTGATGTAGACTGACGACTCACAGTCCATGGTGTTTGGTGTGCCTTATCGTTGGCACTGACCATTTTTGGTATGATCTTCTTGCAAACTGCTAGATTTTTAAAGCAGAACTCTTTGCGCTCTTTCGGACCACCTAGCACATCTGACAATATACACCTTTTAATTGTGTCATATGCTCCAATTCTCTCACAAGCCTTCAGATCCTCATTGTGCTGGAAGAGTCCAAGAAAGCTTACAGTTGTTGTTTTTGAGGGAGCCACTATGATTTTCTTGTGGGTTCCTCGTCACATTGTTCTCACGTGTGACAAGACTGCAGTCCTACCTCAACCTGCCAGCTCTTCCATTGATTCAGATGATCTTCTTGTTGCTGTCTGTTGGTAGATGGTGTCACTTTTGCATCACCACTGGTTTTCTCTTTACTGGAACAAGCTCCATTGACTTAACCTCTCCCAATGGTTTGGCTGGCCACCTCTTGGCTCTTTCACTGCAAGATGATCATTTTAACTAGGTTGTTTATTGGGCACTGTCTCTTTAGCCATCACCATTTGTTGAGTGGTGATCTCCCACCACTTTGCGTGGGGTCATAATAATAACTTGATGGTTTGCTATTTTCTGATCCGATATCCTTTTCTGAACTGCTTATGTTTAATTGTATGTTTTCCACCTGAGTCATTGGTTATTTTGGCATGCAATGTGCAGATTGTTTATGTAAATGATAGCAATTTTGCAAAGGACATTTAATGTTTGTTTAGGGATCTCTGCTGCCACTACGGCATATTTTATTGATGTTTCTTCAAGTAGTAGTTCTTGATTTTAGCTCTTTCCTTCTGTTGATTGAGCTTAACATACAGTTGCTCTTAACATCTTTTGCATAAAGGTGTTCTAAGGTTATGACATGGGTGCTTAGGACCACAGTCGGGTTTGTGCCTTAACGCAAAAAAGGTAGGTACGGAAGTAAGTACTAGCTTCCGGCAAGGAAAATGTGTTATGATCCTCATTACATTATATGGTGATGACCAGACAATCGATATTAATAGATCTTCAGTCTTTTCACAAATGACAGTTGTCTGTTATGAAGTACTGCATAAACACATAAAGTGTTGATAAGTTTTTGAACCGATGCAATGATTGGCAAATTGCTTCAAATATGATATATTATAATATTATGTAACTTTTGTAAATTTGCTTATTTGTTGTTATAGAACCTAAACAGAACAAATTTATTTCAGGAAGAAGAAATAACACTGGTTGACTGGTTCCCTGTATTGGAGGCAGGCAACCTCCACTTCGAAGGACTCAGGTATAGCTGAAGCAATGTTACACCTGATTATGACCATTCTTCATTTATCACTTTTTTAAAATTAACTTTTCTCGTTACATACAAATGTGTATTTACAAACTCTTGCTGTTTTTCTTCTTCCCTCGAGCCCATTTTGCTTATTAGCTGCACTGTTAAGGAAGATCACAAGAAACTGTGATGTTCTGCAGACCAAAGTACAATTGACTTGATAACAATCTTAATCACAGCCTTAATCTCTCTTCAAAAGGAGCCTCGAAGGATGCTATGGTTGCATAATGAAGAGAGATGCCAGCAGTTAAAATAATAATTTGGGTATTGGAATGAAAATGTTTGAATAATTAGTTACAGATTTTCAGGGTGGAAAGGAAAAGAAGTAAAAATATTTCTAATTTTCCTGAGCATTGTGACTTTTTGAAAACTTCTTTTCATCAAGGGGAAGTTTCTGTTGATCTGGAATTCCACTGTACCCTCTAATCTGTTTGCATTTAAACCAATAATAAAAATAGAAGTCCGATTTTACAGATTTTGTAATATTATAGGTTTTACAATAACTGGCACTACTCAACTTCAAAAGTCAACAATCACTGGTTCATCACTGAAACAGAACAAATGGACCTGATGATGGCCATGCAAGTGCTCTCTTGCAACTGGAACTTTTCAAATCTACATTGTTTATGTGCAATACCATTGCCTATTAATACAGTGCATAAATATAACACTCTTTCCATTTTGGAGGCTAACACAATAGTCACTGCATTACTGAAGAACATGTTTTTCTAGCAGAAGCATTTTTTTTATCAACACACACAGACATATATGGTATAATTCAGTACAAGCACATGAGCTATGTCTTTGTAAAATGATCAGTTTTAAACTCCTTTTTTATCTAAAGATCTAGATTACAAAATGCAGAATCAGCTTGAAAAATCAATAATCAGGAAAAAAAAGGTCACAATTACATGTTGGTTCAGGTTCAATTCACTGAACTGATATAATGGGTATATAATCCACCATTTGTCTCCATATCATAGCAAACAATGATGTAAAAATTTTACTGCATTAGAGACACTTGAACAACATAGTTCCTAAACAAACTACCACCTAGCTTTCTGTATTATATTTTGCTCACTCTTATGATTTTTCGCCCCTGTGGGTCTGGGGATTGGAATAGGCCAGAGGTATTCCTGCCTTTATGTGATGGTCCCCTGTAAGATCTGACCTCCAATCTTCAAAATTTTCCTGAAGAGTGAGCCAACTTGGGAAGGGCGCCTTACAAAGTGCATGGTGTCCATTGTGCATTGACATCTTTAGCCCACTTTCTTGTCGTCGCATTGCAGTCATGCCCATTCTCCATCCCCTGGGCAAGGACACTATTCACTATGCAGTGTCGATTTCTGCATCGACAATGACCATGAACTTCTTTGCACCTGATATCCAATATGGTAGCCAATATGTTGTGCTGTGGTTGCCATGTACCCTGTTGGTAGTAGCCCCCTGACCACACAGGGATCACTCTGCTGATGCCTGCACCGTTAACTCCCTACGTATTCCAAGGAGTAGATGTCCATCCCCGTGGGGCATCGGGACTCCCGGCAATGTCCATCCTGTCAGGTGGCTTTTTCTGAGGGTGGGTGGTGGCTGTGGGTAGGGCTCCTGTCGGAGTGGGTGGCATCATGGCAGATGACACGCGATGAAGTGTAGTCCATCGTCTATTGCTGGTGGTGAAACACCAGCAGCCTCTAAGCGATCACTAGCTCAATTCAACGCACAGAAGTACGACAGAAAATTGTTCACCACACTGGCCACACCATGGGAGGAATGTCAGGCTAAGGAAGGCAGAAGATCTTATTTGCCCCAGTACCTTGTATGTTTGAGAGCTGGTGGGGAACCTTTCATGACGATGAAGCCTCAGTTTATTGTTGAGCGTTTAGAGGGCAAGTTCGGGGAGGTGGAGGGCTTGTCCAAAATGAGACCTGGGTCAGTCTTGATTAAAACATCATCCTCATGGGAATTACTCGCTTGTGACAAGCTGCGGGATATATCTGTAAATGTCACACCCAATAAGACCTTAAATATGGTCCAGGGTATCATATTTCACAGAGACCTTCTTTTGCAGTCCGCTGATGAGCTGCGCGCCAATTTAGAGTGGTGAGTGTACATTTCATCCGGTGTGCCCACCGGGGTCTGAAGGATAATCAGGTTGCCAGTGGTGCCTTCATCTTGGCCTTTGATGGTAATACATTACCCGAGAAGGTGAAGGTGATGGTCTACAGGTGTGATGTAAAGCACTATATCCTTCCCCCAGTGTGGTGCTTTAAGTACTGGAAGATTGCCCATATGTCTTCCTGCGTCACATGCCGAGATTCCAGAAGTACATCACGTCCCAATACTCCATGCCCCCACTTCCCATCTGTATCAACTGTGGAGGGCACCATTTGCCTAGCTCACCTGACTGCTGGATTCTCCAGACAGAAAGGAAAATCGTGGAGTACAAGGCCCTGAACAGACTAACCATCATCTGAGCCTAAGATACAATTTGAACACCTGCATTCTGTGTGTATGACAACATCTTACACTGCCGTTACAGTAGTTTTGGCACCATCAGCTCCGCAAACCCAGGTCACCTTTTAGAGCTGGAAGACTACACCTGCCCCCTTGATGGTAGGGGGCATTGCCCTCCCTGTTGCTCATGTGCGAACTACTTAAGGACCAATACCTCCCCCCTCCCTCCCCAGCCATCGGCGACATATGTCCCACTTCTAATCCAGAGAAGCGTAAGTCTTCTTTGGCTTCTAGCACTAGGAAGGGGTCCCTTGTGTCACTCCCTTCCGAGGTTTCTTCTAGTGGGAAAGATGACACCTGCAAGTCGCTGAAGATCCCAAAAGCAGCTGGTAGTACGGCTTCACGCTCATCCTCAGTCCCAGAGACTGAGCCAGTGAAACCCAAGGAGCAGCGAGAGAAATTCAAAAAGAAAATGCCTAAGACCAAGGAAATGGCAGGGGCACCAACACAACTGCTACCTACAAGCTCTGCAGCTGATGATGAAGTGGAGATTTTGACGTCCGCTGAGGCCCTAGATCTCACCAGGCCCACAGACACAAAGGGTATAGACTAATCAGGCAATGAATCTGTGGCAGCATTGAATGTCCCATGCCTTCGCAGTCTCACAATGTCATCCTCCTGTGGAATTGCGGTGTTTTTTTCCACTGCCTGGCTTAGCTACAACTACTGTTAAGCTTTACACCTGCTATATACATTGCCCCCCAGGAAACCAGGTTCCCAGCAATGCGGATTCATGCCCTCCATGGCTATAAGGGAAATTACAGGAACCGTAGCAACTATAATAGAGAGTTAGGTGGAGTTTGCGTATGTTTCCTAAATTCGGTGTGTATTGAATATGTGCTTCAAATAGCTCTTGAAGATGTGGCTGTCAGAATAAGGACGGCGCAGGAAATAACTTTCTGCAGTGTATATCTTACTCCAGATTGCGCAGTACCCCTGAATGTATTAGCTGGAATGCTTGATCAACTCCCTAAACCTATCCTACTTCTGGAGGATTTTAATGCCCATAACCTCTTGTGGAGTGGTACCATGCCTACTGGCCATGGCAGAGATGTTGAAACTTTACTGCTGCAATTTGACCTCTGCCTCTTAAATACTGCGGCCGCTACACATTTCAGTGTGGCTTGTGGTAGTTACTCGGCCATTGATTTATCAATTTGCAGTGCAGGACTTCACCCATCTATCCACTGGAGAGCACATCACGACCTGTGTAGTAGCGACCACTTCCCCAACTTCCTGTCACTGCCCCAGCGTCAGGCACATTGATGCGTGCCCAGATGGGCTTTGAGCAGAGCAGACTGGGGATCTTTAACCTCTGCTGTCATTGCTTTATCTCCCCTACACTGTAACATGGAACTGATGGTTAAGCAGGTGACTAGCATAAATGTTTCTGTGGCAGCAATGTTTCCCTTGGAGGTCGACGGAAGTCACTGAAACAATTAAGAAGCTTCAGTGATCTCTACAGCTGTGGAAGTGGCACACTTTCCTGGAGCACCTCATAGCCTTTAAATGGCTCTGTGCCTGTGTTCGCTGCCTTATTAAACAAAGGAAGAAGGAGTGTTGGGAGTGATACGTCTCCACTGTTGGGTGCCACACGTCACCTTCCCAAGTCAGGTTAAAGATCAAACGTCTTTTCAGGTACCAGGCCCTAACAGCTATCCCTGTGGTTACCATAAATGGCGAGTTATGTACCAACGCAAATGCGATTTCCAAACACTTTGGTGAGCACTTTGCTCGAGATTGTCAATCGGAAAATTTCCCGCCAGCCTTTTGCACACTCAATCATCAGCTGGAAGGGAACGTCCTCTCATGCACTAAACACTGCAGTGAATCTGATAACGCTCCATTTACAGAGTGGGAGCTCCCCAGTGCCCTTGCACATATCCCCGACATGGCTCCTAGGCCTGATCGCATCCACAGCCAGATGATTAAACATTTCTCATCCGACCACAAACAACAAATCCTTGTAATCTTCAACCATATGTGGTGTGACGGCATTTTCCATCACAATGGCAGGAGAGTGCCATCATTCTAGTGCTCAAACCCTGTAAAAACCAGCTTAATGTGGATAGCCACCAACGTTCTTCGTAAGCTGCTGGAGCGTACGGTATGTCGGCGGTTGGGTTGGGTTCTGGAGTCATGTGGCTTGCTGGCTCCATGTCAGTGTGGCTTCCACCATGTTCGCTCTACCACTGATAATCTCGTGTCCATCGAGTCTGTCATCTGAACAACCTTTTCCAGATGGAAACTTCTGCTTACTGTCTTTTTTGACTGATGTAAAGCTTATGATATGACTTGGTGACCTCATATCCTTGCCACATTGAATGAGTGGTATCTCTGGGGACCACTCTCAATTTTTATCCCACGCTTTCTTTCGCTCCGTACTTTCCATGTTCAAGTTGGTGACTCCCATTGTTTCACCCATATCCAGGAGAATTGAGTTCCACAGGGCTCTGTATTGAGTGTGTCTCTATTTTTAGTGCCCATTTACGGTCTAGCAGCGGCTGTGGGAACCTCCGTCTAACCTTCTCTGTATGCAGATGACTTGTGCATTTCGTATTCCTGCTCCAGTACTGTTGTTGCTGAGTGGCACCTCCAGTTAGCCATCTACAAGGCGCAGTCATGGGCTCTATCACATGACTTCCAGTTTTCAGCTGCAAAGTTGTGTTTCGTGCAGTTCTGTCAGCATTGTACCATTCATCCGGAACCCACACTTTAGCTTAATGATGATCCACTCACCTTAGTGGAGACATATCAATTCCTAGGGCTGGTTTTCGACACTCGATTGACTTGGCTCCCTCATCATCATCATCATAACCAGAAGTGCTGGCAGCACCTCAGTGCTCTCCGTTGCCTGAGCAACACCAATTGGGTTGCAGATCGCTGTACACTGCTGCAGCTCTACAGAGCCCTTTTCCCATCCCAAATTGACTATGGGAGTGTGGTTTATGGTTTGGTAGTGCCTTCAGCATTGCATTTACTCAACCCTGTGCACCACTGTGGGGTTTGATTAGCGACAGGGGTTTTTAGGACGGGTCTGGTGACCAGCGTACTGGTGGAGGCTGATTTCCCTCCACTGCAGATCAGACGTGTGAAACTGCTCAATGTAGCACAGATTCATTGTTTCTCCTGACAATCCAAATAACCATCTTCTTTTCCCGCCGGTGGCATTCCATCTCCTGCATCGGCGGCCCATGTTAGGGCTAACAATAGCAGTTCGCGTGCAGTCCCTTCTCTCCGAACTGGAGTCCTTCCCTTTACCACCTCTACTTGCAGTCTGTTCACATATGCCTCCACGGTAAACACCTGGCCGCAGCTTCGTGTAGCCCTTTTGCATGGCCCTAAGGACTCCGTTAACCCTGCTGCTCTCCGCAGTTACATCTCCTCGATTCTTGATGTGTTCCGGGCCTGTGAAGTGTTTCACACCGACGGCTCAATGGCTGATGGTCATGTAGGCCTTGCGTATGTTCATGGAGGACATGTTGAGCAGCATTCCTTGCCAGTTTGCTTTAGTGATTTCACTGCAGAGCTGGCGGCCATATCTTGTGCTCTTGACCATGTCCGCTCATGCCCTGGCGAGTCATTTCTCCTGTGTACAGACTCATTGAGCAGCCTACAAGCTATCGACCAGCGCTACCTTCACCACCCTCTGGTAGCGTCCATTCGGGACTCCATGTATGTCCTGGAACAGTCCCGCCATTCCATGGTGTTAATGTGGACCCCTGGACACGTTGGGATCCCTGGCAATGTAATTGCCAAGAGGCTGGACAAACAGGCAATGCAGAAACCACTTCTGGGGATAGGCACCTCTGAAGCTGACCTGCGTTATTTCTTACACCACAGTGTTTTCCGCCTTTGGGAGATGGAATGGCATAACAGCACACGAAACAAACTGCATGTCATTAAGGAGACTATGAATGTGTGGAAGTTTTTCATCCAGGCCTCTCACAGGGAAGCAGTTGTCCTCTGCCAGCTCCGTATTGGCCATACGTGGCAAAGGCATGGTTAAATACCCCATCGTGAAGACCCACCTCAGTGTCACTGTGGCTCCCAAGTGATAGTTGTCCACCTATTAGTGGGCTGCCAACTTTTAGCCCCTCTGTGGCAGAATTTTAACTTTCCCAGCACCCTGCCTTTGGTGTTGGGCAACAACGCCTCCACAGCAGCTTTAGTTTTACGTTTTATCCATGATAGTGTGTTTTATACTTCTCTGTAGGTTTCAGCACATGTCCTTTGTCGCTCCGTGTCCTCCACCCTAGTGCTTTTAGGGTGCTTCATGCTGAGTGGCTATTAGGAATGGTGTCCACAGGTTGTGGTGTTGGAATGCGGTGGTAAGAAGGGGGGGGGGGGGGGGGGGATGATACTGTTTAGTATACCATGATGCAGTGCAGTGACAGTGTGGTGTAGAATGGAGCATCAAGGCTGGTCTTTTCTAATTGAGATTTGTGGCTATGAGATTTAGCCAGGACATTTCCAGCAGATAGAAACATGTACATAACATCACATGCAGTTGGAATGTGTTTCCTTGATAGCAGTGACCTCTGTTACCTGGTGTCTGCACTGCACAGACATTTTGCTGGCGCCCCCTGGTGGAACATGTAACTATTTGCGTATCAACAAACTGTTTGTATACTGTATCGTGTTCGTAACATTGATGCCCTTGTGGTGTTCATAAGTACATAATGGTGGAAACACACCTGTGGGCCAGGGGGGGCACACCCTCAGGGTGAAACCATTGTGTTTTGAAGCGTAACATTCAGCTTGCAGTTGATATGCAATTATCATAAGGAAGGTGATGAAAAATACGATTCAAAATATTAAAAATTTTCCAGTTTCGAACCACTCAAAAATCTATACAAATGACTGAAGAGGATATAGTTACACAATTCTAAATAAATAGAATCTAATGTGTGGTTTACAACAAAATAGTAATTTCATATTTTATTTATCAAGGATACAGACGGTTTAAAGCATTCTAAAATGAAACACATTTTAAAACTGTAGCAACGCCTATGCAAGAATTAAGTGTCATTGAATAGCATTATAAACTATTATTTGTGGCCAAAAGTGAAAACAAAAGAACCCTCAGGTTGAGCACTTCTATGTAATGTGTTTTTCATGTGATTCAATGATTTAACTCCACTAGTGGTGATCCTTATATAAATGAGTAGTATTACACATATTTAGTGAAATATTGTCAGGTATCTGTTTTTCATTGGATGTGAAGGATTGAACCAACTTTCAAAACAGATTTGAGTATGTCTAGTAATCAATACATGGTTATAAGATAATTGGATAGAAGATAAAGAGAAGTAAAAAGCAAATAGTTTCTTCTGGAACAGACTTTCAAAAAGGGGTCTATCCTCTATAAAGTCTCCTTGGAATGGTGTTTCATTCACAGCGGTGTTGCACAGCATATTAACAGTGATTGTGAAAATATGCTAACTGGAAGAGACTTGGGGTATGTATCACACTTTGTAAAGGACATTTTATTTCAAACCTGACAGTGAATTACATGCCACATATGGGCAGATTCTTTCTGGTTTTTAAATTCACCACTGGGACACAATTTTTGTAGAGCTCAACAAGCCTCTGGTGATTTAGTATTTTGCTGCTGTAATTTCCATAGTGGTTTGGCTGCTTCCATTATTAAAATGAGTTTATTGAGTTCAATGAGCAATGATTTTTGGACTTTTATAGGGTGGTATAGTTATATAAAGACTGGCCAGAATTGTGCAAAGATCTAGTCTCTTCATTTAACCATTTAGGCATCGTCACACACAAAAATCCTTAAGTGTGAAACTGTGATATGCGAGTCACTGCTAAAAGTAGTAGTGTATTGTTAGAGGTGGATATTCATTTAAGATAAGAAGTAAGGGAAGGAGAAAGGAATGAAAGAAGATGAGGGTTGAATATCCTGAGCCATTTGAAATTGAACTGTATCTTGGAATGAGAGAGGACGGGTAAGAAAGTCAGGGTTGTACTTGCCTAGAGTGATTTAGGGGAATTTTTAGAATACCTATGTCTGGATAGCCAGGGAGAGAGAGAACTGCTGTCATCTTGACTGAGTGTCTAGTCTAGTATGTTGATCACAGCACCGTATTACTGAGGTTGCAGGTACTTTGCTGATTGTATATTCTTACTGACATTGGTATTTGTATTCCTAGATATGAAAACATGTCTACAAGTAGATAATGATGTTTGCACGGCATTTCCAAATTCCTGTTTAGTGCTTGTCTTCACAATGTTGTAATGTTACCTGAATGGCAGTTTGTGTGTTTTTTCTGCTACTCAAAAATTTGTTCTTTGTAAATGTAGTTATTGGTGTAATATAGGCACCTCTTCAGTAAGACGTGTAATGATTATGGATCAGTTTGTGAGTTTTGTCACAAGTAATGATAAAGTACTTGATGATGCTCTCCCACGCAGCTGTGGGTTGAATTGGATAGGTTGATGAAGGAAAACATGATGAAAACTGGGAAAGGGTAAGAAGTAACAAGTAAAAGGAAATAAATACAGAAATCACAAAATGGTAGTTCAGGTTAACAAACAGTTTGGCTTGTTGCCTGAAATAAGTGGGTATGTGCCACAATGAACTTTGTTAAAATGAGATGCAGCAGACCCATTGGAATATCATTAGTGTTAGTCATAAACATTAACAAATAGAAAGGAAAGATTCTTACTGCTTGATAAAAGCCATGGAAGACATGATAGATATACAGTAGAGAAAAAAGTTAGGTTTAGAGTCCCATGTTTGTAATCATCATGAAACAGTCACACACAACCAGGTTTGTTGCCTTTGACTGTAGGCTAGACCAATATCTATGATGAATCTCTTTCTCCAATTATTAAATGAAGTTCCTTATAATTCTACTGGATGTAAGATGGATCAATCAGTGTAATCATAAATACATCCAGTGAGGTTGCTAGGCACAGCTGAGGATGGCATGGATTGATAAATATGTATGTCAACATGATTTCAAGTGGCCTAAAAGCAACAGCAGATGAAAGTGCTGCAAAGGACCATCTCATCCGCACTCATATGAATTTGCTGAGTTGTGTTATGTAGTCTCTGGAGGACATATTTATGGTGACCTTAGAAAAACATATAGCTATTCATGAACACTGATTTGGACTTCTTTTCTCCGAGCCATTTGTGTTTGGCTTGCATGTGGACATGTCTGTTTTTCTAATGTGGGGCAGTCTTAGTCCTCTGTTGAACTGCATGTTGTGCGTACTTTGAGTACACTCTTAGCATTTGTGTGCACAGAATGTATGTTCCGTATTAGAGGATTCTTAGCCGGACAAAGTTAGTGTTCCAGTGTTGGAGACACTGGTAAATCTTGAGAGTGCCCTTATCCTCAGCATCACATGATAAAATTAGAGTACTTTCTATTAACCTTGTTTCACGTTTGTTGACTTTCATCTTTTACCCTCCTTTCAAGATTGTCCATCCCATTCAACTTCACTTTCAGTCCCTCACTGTCTCTGACAGAATTATATCACCATTATTTCCAATCCTGAAATTGAATTCCTACTCCAAATATCTGTGGGGTTTCCTTAACTGCTTGGTCAACATAAAGGCTCATTGTGCATAGGCTGCAAGTCATCAAGGATGGACAGGATGATGCAAGATGACTTGGACGAATTTCTAGTTGGTGCGATGAATGGCAGTTGATTCTAAAAATGTGAGTCACTGCAGATGACTAGGAAAAACAAACCTGTAATGTTTGGATACAGCATTAGTAGTGTCCTGCTTGACACAGTCATATCATTTAAATATCTGAGCATAATGTTGGAAAGCAACATGAAATGAAAGAAACATGTGAGGATTGAGATAAGGAAGTGAAATGTTTGAGCTTATTATGAGAAGGAAAGTTGCCTCTCACCATATGGCAGACATGCAGACACACAGATAGGCACAACAAAAAGACTATCACAATTAAAGTTTTCGGCCATTAAGGTCTTTGTCAACACTAGACACACACACATGTAGCGAAACAGGAGAGAAATGAAACGACTGGGTGTCGTGGTGGATTGACAGCTGTGTAGTTCTGGAATGGGAATATGGAAGGGATAGATGGATAAGGACTGTGACTAATGAAGTTTGGCGCAAGTAGTGTTGTGGGAACATAGGATGTATTGCGGTAGAGAAAAGCTGGTGTTGGTGGGAGAGATCCCATCCCCACACCCACCCTGTTTCCCACTATTCATAGTGGTTCTTCCATCAAAGATCAAAACAGGTTATGAAGTTATCACAGTCAGAACATAAATTCCAAACCCGATGTGATGCTACCAGTGTCCCAGCCAAATGTGCAACCTGTGGTAGGGATGCTCATGAGGATGATTGATAGCCTCCTCCCTGCTGCATCAGCTGCATGTTGACCCTGCTGCTGTCTCCTGCATTTGTACCATGTATCTCAATGAGTAGGCTGTCCAGGAGATCCAGGTGAAGGAGAAAGGGCCTTACCCGGTCACTTGTAAGTTGTTGACTAGTCGGAAACCCCGTGTTCTACCTCCTGGTATCTACAGTACTGTTGTTGCGACATTTCACTCCGTGAAGGACATGACCAAGCAGACATGGAACCTCAAAATTTATCATCACTACTGTGAAAGCACCCAGCATCATGGTAGTTCTCCCTCTCTGGCTGTGCAAAACACCGCCAGACAATCTCCTCATGGGGCATAGTTACCAGCTACACAACCAGCAGGCCAGAAAGGACAGAAGGAATACTGCTGCAAAGACTTCCTACAACTCCCCAGCCAACCAACTCAAACCTTCATCTCCTAACTGAAAAGGTTAGAAGAAGTCAAACAAAGGCAAATGAGTTTTCTCCATGTGATACCCTCCCACAGCCAACCTCTGTGTTGCCAGTGCACAACACCAAGCATTATTCTGCCCTGGAGTCCACAGGCAGACAGTAGAAAAATGCTGATGCTTCTGTAGATGTCAAGGAGCAGGATGATTCTGCATCTGTGCCCTGTAGTCTTCAAAGGATAGGGCTCAGCAGCCACTGATGTGGCATCCTGTTCATTTTTTTCCTTGTCATGAATCTCCTCCAATAGAATGTTGTGGTTTTCAATCTAACAGAATTTACAGCGAGCACCCACTTATCTGCCTTCAGGAAACAAAATTGCATCTTCATGATTGATTGGTTTGAGCTCTCATATTTATTCCCTGTTTGTTTTAATGCCCCCTCCCCTCCCCTTCCCCCGCCCCTCCCCGCCCCTTCCCCCGCCCCTCCCCTCCCCTCCCCTTCCCCCGCCCCTCCCCTCCCCTCCCCTTCCCCCGCCCCTCCCCTCCCCACCCCTTCCCCCGCCCCTCCCCTCCCCTCCCCTTCCCCCGCCCCTCCCCTCCCCTCCCCTTCCCCCGCCCCTCCCCTCCCCTCCCCTTCCCCCGCCCCTCCCCTCCCCTCCCCTTCCCCCGCCCCTCCCCTCCCCGCCCCTTCCCCCGCCCCTCCCCTCCCCGCCCCTTCCCCCGCCCCTCCCCTCCCCGCCCTTCCCCCGCCCCTCCCCTCCCCTTCCTACGCCCCTCCCCTTTCCCCAGCCCCGCCCCTTGGTTCTGGACCTCCAGTTAGATTGCAAAGTATTACTAACGACAGTGCAGGTGAATTTCCTGGACATGAAAGTAGATAAGGCCAGAAGTGGAGGCCTATTGGCCAGATGTGAAAGCAGATCAGGCCAAAATGCCCAGTTACACTCCGCACTCCACTAGTGATACCTGCATCTGATTTCTTGCACATGCATTCACATCCAAGCCCTGCACATTTGGACTGGTGTGGCTATCATGATATGAATGGGTTGTTTATTGTGAAGTACATAAATTTGTGCTGTCTGAGTTGTGCATGCTTTTTCATCCATATATTATGAATGACAGTTATCATAGCACGATGATAAGCCATCAATTCACAAGTTTCAAAAAGTTTCACAATTCTGCAAAATTGCATGGGAGTTCCAAATGGCATTAAGATGCAGTCAAAAAGACAAATAATTTCATTAATGTTACGAAAAACCACACAAACACTGTAGAATAACTCATAAATCATAATATTGTGTAATTATTAGAAACTAATCACATGCTTCTGGTGTATCATTTTTCAATGTCACAGGACTTGCCTTTAAGAGGAAAAACTAATTTCAACACTGGTTTTGATGTTTTATTTATTTATTTATTTATTTATTTTTCAGTTTCGAGTAGAGCAGTACACTTTAGGATTATTGCATTCACTTTGTGTATTGCAATCTTATTCTAAAATTACAAAAATTACTCCAGAGAAGTAAGATTACCCCAAATTTGAAAAACTGTCCCAATGTGTCATGTGGTAATGTACTTAGGAACAAATATCCTATTAAAATTTAAAAGTGTTGTCATAGGGAAAATCTTCTCAATACTGTATTTAATAGCCTATATTACATTATTAATCTACTACACACAAACAATGGGTAAGTGATATCATTTTAGGGAATAGTACTGTCAAAAGTCGGTTAAAAGTTAAAAATATTTTGAAATAGAAGCTATTGGCAGCTAACACAAATTTCCATTTTCAAGACAGAGATAATTATTCAGACATCAAGTAAACTCTGTTTGTCTGCAAATTTCACCATAGTAAAAGACCACCTCCTGTTTTAAGGTAAAAGATACTGCACGACTGGTGATGTGTGAACAGATAGGTCCCATGTTATGTAATATATTTTAAAAATTTAATAATTTTACTTGCAGTAGCTCTCTGTAACTGCAGAATGAATAATTTCTTCCAAACATCTATGAAGTATTATACATCATGTAAATATGTGGAACTCATAATATTCACACAGGCTGCACCCATTTTTCAAAAGCGCAAACCAATGAAAAGTGCCTGAAGCAGCTTATGGAAAATTCTGCAGTAGATTCATTTTTATGATTCTAAAATCAGTCACTGGTGTGAAAACCTGACCAGATTACAATATTAGTTACTAGGTAAACTACACTTGAGGTATTACAGTCTCTCCAACAGTCAGGTGATCAAACATTGTGAAACCATTTTGAAAGCAGCTCTAAAAATGCAAAATAACCCCAAAGTGACTTAGATTCTGAAATAAATTGTATAGTTTTGCTATGGATTGCCCTACAATGTGAGATAGAGCAATAACACACTTTAGTTACCATGTAAATCAGTTTGAAAATTGATGTTCAAGGTTGTGGTAGTGGTTGAAAAGTGCAAAAATTTTAATGAAAGGGATAGAATAGGGTTTATGATGGACCGATGAAAATAATGTAAATACTGGAATACTGGGAAAATGCAAGATCTGGAAATCCAAAACAAAGTTGTACTGATATCTTACTGTTGGCTTGTTTACATTTGTAACATTAACCACACATTATGCAGAGGTGTTCTAAAATTCCTATAATGGGCTCCTAAGAGTTGAGGAAGGGACTTCGCAGATAAAAGTTTGATAATGAATCCATATCTGAAGGTGTACCATTTGAGAGTATGACCTCCTCCATTCAGAAGGGAACATTGTCTGTGCCTTGGGGTCCTTCTTGACCAATAGGTCAGAGGTAATTTTTTCTACTGTTTGTGTACACTAAAGCAGGAGATTTGAAACTGCTGCAGTCATCAAACCAAGTTTTGTAACTATTAAATTTTAGTGAAATTTTCTTGAATTATTTTCTTTTATTGCATGCAGTTTAATGTAAAGTAATTTACAGATCTAATTAATTTTTTGTGTTCATTAGGTATTTCCAAGGCGCCATAACGAGATACACAACAGCAGCAGTGAAGGCTAGAGTCGGCCAGGGCCAGAGCGGCAGTCACGTCAGGCTCACCGATGGCAACACTTGCCATCTGCTCGGCTGTTTGCGTGATGATAATAATCGTAAGTATTTAAAAGGTTAATTATATCACCATGTAGCTGTCTTTTAAAATAAGAAATTGGGATTAATCCCATGAGGCAGCAGCGTACTGACTGTACAAGAGATGATCAAATAGTGATTGGAATTTTTTTAGTTTCACAGCAATTATATTGGATTATCGATTTTTTATATTATATGTACACATTCCTGATGTCCCCCCTGCGGGTCCTGGGATTAGAATAGGCCCGAGGTATTCCTGCCTGTCGTAAGAGGCGACTAAAAGGAGTCCATCCCCCTCACGGGGGTAGTTAGCACCTGCGTCCGGAGACGGACGGTTCCACGACCTATAATTGTGGTCTTTTTGGTTTTTCACTTCTCGTTTCTTCCTTCCTTTTGTTGGTTCCTTTCTTTGCTCTTCTCCACCTCACTGTCTTCCTTACTCTTTCCCTTGACTTCTCCTTGCCTTCTCATTGCCTTCTTCTCCTTGCCTTCTCATTGCCTTCTTCTCCTTGCCTTCTCATTGCCTTCTTCTCCTTGCCTTCTCATTGCCTTCTTCTCCTTGCCTTCTCTGGTCTCCACCTCGGCGTTTGAGACAGTCTGTCCTCTTTCTCCCTCTCTCTCTTCTTTTCCTCTTCTTCCTTCCTCCCTGTGCGTGCCTGAAGGCCGACCCACGCGTTCGCACGCGTAGCCGGTGACGGGGTAACGCGTAATTCCCCGCCCTGGGTAGACATGTAAGGCACGCACGTACCCCCTGGTAAAGGCCAGGCCCAGGGAGGGGTGATTGCCTGAGCTGATACCTTCTGACCATGCCGATTGGTCCCTCTGTCTGTTCCTCGGGAGGTGTGACCTGAGGTGTAAACATTCACCTAAGGCGGGAGTGCCCTCTGAGAGGGTCCCCACAAGGAAGGAGCACGCCATCGGAGACGCTGGCAATCAAGGGGGATTCCTCCGCAATGGATTCTACTCCATCGCTTTCGACTTCTGCCCAAAAACGGAAACGTGACCAGCCACCAGTGACAAAAGTACTATCGCCTGCCCCACAGTTCCTCGTCGTTTCTCGATCTGAGGACGGAAAGGATTTTTCCTCTGTCAATCCTTTCGTTATCCGGAAGGGCGTAGATGCCATAGCCGGATCTGTCAAATCTTGTACCAGGTTGCGTAACGGTACCTTATTACTGGAAACTGAGAGTGCCTTTCAGGCACAAAAACTGCTTCGGGCCACACTCCTGTACACGTTCCCTGTCCGGGTGGAGGCCCACCGAACTTTGAATTCGTCTCGTGGTGTAGTCTATACTAGTTCCCTCGACGGATTGACTGACGAGGAGATTCAACCTTTCCTCGCTGAGCAGGGCGTGACGGCTGTCCATAGGGTCATGAAAAAGGTCAACAAAGACCTCGTACCGACCCGGACACTTCTCTTGACCTTCGATAGTGTTAAGCTGCCATCGCGCATCAAGGTGGGCTACGAGGTTATTTCTGTTCGCCCCTATGTCCCGAAGCCTACGCGCTGCTACCAGTATCAGCATTTCAATCACACTCAACAGTCTCGTTCCAATGTGGCTAAATGTGTCACTTGTGGCAGGGATGCCCATGAGGGTGACTGTCCACCTCCGTCTCCTCATTGTGTGAACTGTCAGGGTGACCATGCCGCATCCTCCCGCGACTGTCCTGTCTATAAGGAAGAACGCTGTATCCAAGAAATTCGGGTCAAAGAGAAAGTGTCCACCTCGGCTGCTCGCAAGCTATTGGCTAGTAGGAAGCCCGCGCTGCTCCCAGCGGAGAAATACAGTACTGTCCTCGCCTCTCCTCGGACTACCAGGGAGGTAGCAACCCAGACATGCGATCTGACCTTCAGCACCACGGTCGTCTGTTCGGCCAGTGCTAAGATCGCGCGGTCGACGTCTCCTCTTCCTCCCATCACCCCACAGACACCAGCCCCTTCATCAGCTTCTGCTAAGACGAAGACCCCGAAGTCAGATGCACGGGCCTTCAAGAAGGAACCCTCCCGTGCAGACTTCCTACGTACCTCGACCTCCCAGCCTTCGACCGGTACTTCCACCAAACGTCCTTCCAAAAAGGCTCATAGGAAGCACAGTTCTCCTTCTCCGCCACGGCGCATTTCTTCTCCTGCGCCACCCAGCGGTTGCCGCACCAGGCCGTCATCCGTTTCGCCTAGCCGTACCGCTGGTAGCCGAACATCTGGCCGTTCACCGGCGGAGGAAGCTCCCCCTCCCGGCCATCCTCCCGAGGTGGCCAATGAACCTATCGACCCAATGGACGATGACTGTCCGCCTACTGACAGCGGTGGCAGTGCTCGCTTGAAGCCAGGCCCTCAGCGGCCTTCGAGGTGACCCCTTCTTTCATCTTCCTCTTCTTACGATGGCACTTATTCACTGGAATATTCGCAGCATTCGCTCCAACCGAGAGGACCTGAAGTTGCTGCTCCGCTTGCACCGTCCGCTCGTCGTAGGCCTCCAGGAAACGAAGCTACGCCCTTGCGATCAAATTGCCATGGCACACTACACCTCTGTGCGTTTTGACCTACCCCCTATGGTAGGTATCCCAGCTCATGGAGGGGTTATGTTGCTGGTCCGGGATGAAATTTACTATGATCCCATCACGTTGCACACTGGCCTGCAGGCAGCTGCCATCCGCATTACTCTCCCCACTTTTACGTTTTCCTTTTGTACCGTTTACACTCCATCGTCATCTGCCGTTACCAGGGCAGACATGATGCAACTTATTTCTCAGCTACCTGCACCATTTTTGTTAACTGGAGACTTCAATGCCCACCATCCCCTTTGGGGCTCTCCAGCATCCTACCCGAGGGGCTCCTTGTTAGCAGACCTTTTCAACCAGCTCAATCTTGTCTGCCTCAATACTGGCGCCCCTACTTTTCTTTCGGACACATCTCACACCTATTCCCATTTAGACCTCTCTATATGTACTCCCCAACTTGCACGCCGGTTTGAGTGGTATGCACTTTCTGATACATATTCGAGCGACCACTTCCCGTGTGTTATCCATCTCCTGCAGCATACCCTCTCTCCGTGCTCCTCTAGTTGGACCATCTCCAAGGCAGACTGGGGGCTCTTCTCTTCCAGGGCGACCTTTAAGGATCAAACCTTCCCAAGCTGCGATCGTCAGGTCGCCCACCTCACGGAAGTCATTCTCGCTGCTGCTGAATATTCCATCCCTCACCCTATTTCTTCTCCACGTCGCGTACCGGTCCACTGGTGGTCCGCAGCATGTAGAGACGCTTTACGTGCTCGTCGACGTGCTTTACGCACCTTTAAACGCCACCCTACAGTGGCGAATTGTATCAATCATAAACGATTACGTGCTCAGTGTCGTCGTATTATTACAGAAAGCAAGAAAGCCAGCTGGGCTGCTTTCACAAGCACCTTCAACAGTTTTACTCCTCCTTCTGTTGTCTGGGGTAGCCTGCGCGGGCTATCTGGCACTAAGGCCCACTCCCCAGTTTCTGGCTTGAAGGTAGCGAATGACGTCCTTGTGGCCCCTGAGGCTGTCTCCAATGCCTTCGGCCGCTTTTTCGCAGAGGTTTCGAGCTCCGCTCATTACCACCCTGCCTTCCTCCCCCGCAAACAGGCAGAGGAGGCTAGGCCACCTAACTTCCGCTCCTCGAATTGTGAAAGTTATAATGCCCCATTCACCATGTGGGAACTCGAAAACGCACTTGGCCGATCA